>NW_015391586.1:16370-25346 GCF_001527695.2 Protobothrops mucrosquamatus | reverse complement strand
ACCACCTGTATTACTATGATCGTTCTCATCTCTCCTATTCACCTCTCCTATTGGTATCTTATGATTATATTACTTTGATGTTGGTGTATACACTGAGAAAAGTTTCTGCACCGGAGACAAATTCCTTGTGTGTCCATCAGACTTGGCCAATAAAGGATTCTCTTCTATTATTTACTGTTTTTGCCATAACGTGCTTGTCACCAGCCAGAAAAATAATCAGCATTGGTCCCATTGCCTCCCATTTATTGGGATTGAAAGTTTTGAAAGCCTTATTTATTTAATCTACGGTGATTTAGAAAGGCAAACATTAGTAGAAGGAAATCGGGTGTCCTGTGGTAAATACAGGTAGTCTTTGATTTACAACTTGAGTAGTGCAAATGGGAGTGGAACACACAGTCCTTTCAGCAATTCCAGGAAGGCTCCACACCCATTTGCACCACTCAGGTGACCCTGAGGACAGTGATAAACCTCCAAGTGGCCTCAATGACACTCTAAAAGAAGGCAAATGACCAGCTGTCTGCAAGGCATATAAATCCTTCCATTCCCCACCATCCAGTCAGAGCTGAAGAAGCTTCTTGGATGAGAAGCGAAACGTCTTCAAAGAAAAACAAACAGCTGGTCATTTGCATTCCTTTAGAGAGTCGTTGAGGCCACTTGGAGGTTTATCTGTGTCCTCAGGGTCATCTGAGTGGTGCAAATGGATGTGGACTCTTCTTGGAACTGCTGAAAGGACAGTGTTCCACACCCATTTGCACCACTCAGGTGACTCTGAGGACACAGATAAACCTCCAAGTGGCCTCAATGACACTCTAAAAGAAGGCAAACGACCAGCTCTGTCTGCAAGGCATATAAATCCTTAATTCCTCACCATCCAGTCAGAGCTGAAGAAGCTTCTTGGATGAGAAGCGAAACGTCTTCAAAGAAAAACAAGAAAGCCCAGTTGCTTCGTGAAAAAGCACCTTTGGGAAAAGAACGGGACAAGAAACCACACTCTCAAGATGGCTGACGAGAGGCTACATCTCAGCTTCTGAAAGCTTAAAACTGGGGGCCAGAGTGAGTGCAATCATGACAGCTGCCCCTATGAAATGCACAGCCTCCAACCACAGTCTTTGGGGCTGGGAAGAGAAGATGGAACCAGAGATTTAAAATGCGTCACCCACCCCTCAGGGCACAGATCAAACTAAATTGCCCTGCCAGCCACAAAGAGAAAGAACATTTCAGATCCAAAGCATCAGCTGCACTCAGTGGCAGCATTAAAAAAAACCTTTGCCTCAAGGTTCCCCACCCGTTCTCTCTTGGCAGGGGTTAAAAAACAAACCACAGAAGAACGTAATTCCTAGGAAACAGAGCCAAGGGACAGTCACAGCAAATTGTCCTAACCAACCCGAGTCGTCAGGTTCACATGACCTCTAAACCAAGGGTCCCCAAGCTCCGGGCCATGGCCCACTACCGGGCCTTGAGCAGTTTGGAACTGGGCCACGGAAGTGGCGGGCAAGGGTGTTGCGCGCATCCCCACTTGTGTGAGCAACAAGTGAATGTGTGCGCATGCGCGCCATTTGGGCACGCGGTGGGGATGTGTGCCCACTTGCTTGCCCAAATGGAGCTGCGTGCGGGCACTTGCCCACTGCTTGTACGGAATCATCACTTCCCCCCTGTCGGTCTACAAAGCTGGAAAGGTTGGGGGATTCTGCTCTAATCAAGCCACGGGAGATCCTTACATGCTAGGATTAGTCGCTGTCTCTGGTAGAAGGAGCCCAGCAGAAGCATCCAGTGTTTGTGTCAGAATCCAATTACATTTCATGTCTAGTTATCGACTATGGAAAACCCCATTTCTGCCCTCTCTGGATTCTGTCATACTACGAAGGGGAAGGGGGATGAGCAAAGGGGTTTTATGGCTCTCACTTCCTTCATTAAAATTTCAAAGGGACTGAATGTGGATTCTCACCAAGAGGACTGACCATAACAATATGGCCCATCAGCTTTCATCTACTACTCTCTGAAGTCTCCCTTCCGCAGGACGTGAGGAAAAGGGAGTGGAAATATAATGCCTGGGATTGTCACTGGAAGGAAGGTGGGGTGGGGGCTGCTTGGGAACACTTAAAACCTTGGATGGTAGGGCTTGGCCCCTCAGATCCTGTCTAGAACACCTGCAACCATCATCTCTTAATAAAGATGCCTGTTGGAAGAGATATTCCAAGAGTTCTGTCTTCTTGAGATGTAAAGTGGGGTGGGTCCTTACAGTTTGCTTACAAGCAGCCGTAAGACTCAAAGCGCCTCAAATTGCTGCTATGTTTGAGCTTCTCTCCCCAGCAAGAACCTCACCTGTAAAGGGATTCCTCCCCTACCTCAGCTGTGACAATGGTGCACATCTGAACTGAAAGACAAGGATTTTTGCTACTCTACGGGGAATTTAAGTGTGTGTGTGGGGGGAGAAGGACTGGGGAAACAGTCCCCCCCCCCAGTTTTTAACACACAGTTTCACTCTGCTGAATCCATTCAAACTATGACACTTAGACTCTCCGAGCTCATAAGGAAGGCGCTTACTCACTTGGACAAATTAGTGCCTCTTTTGCGGTGATGCTCTTGTTACACGCGTAACACATGGTCATGCCAGAGACTGTGATGGAAGTGAAGAGGTGCCCGTTGGTATAGCGGGCGTCTTTATCCTTGCCTTCCTTCATCCTTTCTTTTTCTTTGTTCTGAAAAAAAAAAAATAAAGAGAAAAGAGGGTGTTTGTTAACGGGCCAGGAACTGGTGAACATGGTCCTCTTGACCTGAGGAGCTGGATTCTGATTTTTCCCGCCACCCCAAAAGCCTTCACATGTTCTACTCCAGCACTTACGTAGGGTGGGGTCACACAAATAAGTGCATCTCACATTTAACACCATAGAAACTGCATACTTTTTTTTTAAAAAAAAAATCACATTTAATTTTGCAGATATAATGCAGACAGACTTGGGAGGGGGCACATAAAATCTTTAGCTCTGGGGTTGTGCCAAGGACCCCAGGCCGAAATGAAAACAACTTATGCTCTTTTCTCCTGAAAATCTCAACGTCTGAAAGTATTTGGGGGTCAGAAATACAGCAATTGGTGGCCTCCTTCCTGATTCATCTCAAATCCAAAATGTTCTGTAGCACGTTTCTTCTTATCTATGGTCTCACTTGAGAGAAATGTTACTAAAATAAATTTCAGTCCAAGATCATGCTTACTGTTCCCGCTTTGCGTGAAAAGAATTAGCTGCTGAATCTGAAGCAGTACAGCAAAAAGACCCAGGACCTCCCAAATTACAAGGATTCCTAAGATCATCAGCATCAACCCACTGCCCAAAGCCAGGACTCTTCCCAGTTCCACATCTACATATGGAATTTATGGAATTCAGAACAAAGCCCAAAAGCTGGGCAACTTCTTCAAATGAC
Organism: Protobothrops mucrosquamatus; assembly: GCF_001527695.2. Taxonomy (NCBI): domain Eukaryota; kingdom Metazoa; phylum Chordata; class Lepidosauria; order Squamata; family Viperidae; genus Protobothrops; species Protobothrops mucrosquamatus. The sequence goes on along the minus strand of NW_015391586.1, from coordinate 21,929 downwards.
TCGAAGGAGCCAGCCAAAACGCAATGAAAAAAACAAAACAAAACAAAACAAAAAAAACGACAGCAGCTGAAATTCCACCTCTTTATCATAAGCAGAAATTAATTAGGCTTGTAAACTCCGCTGCTGCACTTTGGATGAGTCAAACAAGCAACTTAAGCTATAAATACCTTTTTATTTTATTTTATAAAAAAAAATCAACTGAACTTTCAGTGGAAACAAGTCGCTGAAGAAAACTAATCCGCCCCTAATTCCCTCCTGTGTTTGACTTCACGGCCTTTTCTTCCCACCCAAACGCCCGGCACCTGCCCCCAACACACCTTTCCCACGCTGTTCCCTCTCTGGCTCTGGCTCAGCCGCAGTCCGTTCCTGCTCATGCCTGGGCCTGGGGGGTGCCCAGGGGGTCTTGAGATGCCAAGGGCCAGCTGCCCCTCGTAAACCCTCGGATAGCTCATCCTAGCCCGAAGGAGGATCTGACTGGATCATCTGAAATCTCCTGTCTGACTCAACCCCGTTCCCTGAGAGCAAGCACCGAAAAACCCAACACCACGTTGAGTCGGCTTGGAAAGCCCAGATTGAGGAGATGCAACGAGGAGGCGGAGAGAAAACGAAGAGGAGGTTAAAAAAAAAAGAAAGAAAGAAAAAGACACCCAGGCAGTTCATCTTTTCCTGTACCTCTCTGCTTCCAATAACCATGACAACCGTTGCGTCTGACGGAGAAATCCCACCACCGTCCCTGCCGTACATGCCTCAGCACTCACAACTTCTGCCAACCTGGTGCCTTCCAGGTGTGTGCTAGCGGAGTCCCAAGCTTTCCACAAGGGGTCAGGTTGGGGAAGGCTCATAGAATCCTAGAGCTGGAAGGGACCTTAGAGGTCTTCTAATCCAACCCGGTGTCCAGGGCAGGAGTCCTTATTCCATCCCAGGCCAATGGGTTGTCCAATCTTTTCTTGAGAGCTTCCAGCGATGGAGCCCCCAGGCTCATTCAAGAAAAAGATCCTTTGGTACAGTGGTGGGATTCAGCCGATTCGCACCCCTTCGGCAGAACCGGTAGCTAATTTTTTGTTGCCCAGGCCCAGAATGGACTTCCGGAAGCGGCATCCACACAGAGAACCGGTTGTTCCCCTATTTGAATCCCACCACTGCTTTGGTATCACATATAGCTGGGAAGGAGGATTCTGCTATCAACTCCTTTTTTAGAAAATTTACATTTAGCTATCGTCCCATTTTGAAGCACAAGGTAGGATTTAGATCAGTGGTGGCGAACCAGAGGCGGCACTCGGAGCCCTCTCTGTGGGCACGTGCGCCATGCCCCGGAGATGGCAACCATCCCTCTTCAACCAGCCGCCCGCTAACTTGCCGAGGTCCCACATGGCTGGATGCATCCCAGCACCCATGCGCTCGCTGGCCTCTGTGTGCGGGGCCCGATGGTGTCAGGCAGCAGCTGCCCCGACCCCTGCCTCACCTTGCCCTGTGACAATGGCACCCCTGCCTCACCTTGCCTCACCCCGCAGGACGAGCCTCTTGCCCACCGCCCCACCTGCCAGAGACCTCCTGGATCTCCGCCAACCCAGGCGTCCCTCCCCATGAGCAACATCGAGGTGATCATGCCCACCTTGGCCACACCACCCAATCTGCCATGACCACCACACCCATGCCCACCCAGTGAGCCATGCCCACCTGGCACCCAGCAATAAACAAGTGGGTTTTGGGTTGCGGTTTGGGCACTCGGTCTCTAAAAGGTTCGCCACGAGACTGATTTAGATACTTGCGTCCCGTATACCTGCTAAGTGGATCTGCGCAGCCCCCCCCTTTCCGTTTCACAAAATGAGCAGATAAATTGAGCTATCTTGCAAAGAGTCTATATTTAACCCAAAAAGCCATTTCCTGCGCATTCTAATTCCATGTTTAGGAAGCTCTTGATTGTCACACCGAGGCTTAAATTGGAAGGACTGAGTCACTTGCAGAGGGCTTCACCTCTCCGAATAGAGGGGTAATCCTTCCGGAAAACCTGGCCCAGATGATCTGTGGTCAGACTCTGTCGAAAGTCACTTTCCGTGGACGGTGCCAGATCATCGGAGACTCTCTGAGGCCCAGATTTTCCAAATCCTCTGTAAAACACAGCCAGTATAGTTTCAGGCTATTCTACTTGCTGGATTCTTTCTGGGCGTAGGAGCAAAACTAGAGAAACAATCCTCACTCACGGTCACTCACGCCGTAGTTACCTCCCGTCTTGACTATTGCAATGTGCTCTACATGGGGCTGCCCTTGAAAAGCATCCCAAAACTCCAGTTGGTTCAAAATGCAGCGGCCCGCATGGTTTTATGCAGACCTCAGTATGCACATGTGTCACCTCTCCTGCGGGAGCTCCATTGGTTCCTGATTTGCTTACGGGTATAGGTCAAGATGCTGGTTGTCACCTTTAAAGTCCTCCATGGCTGGGGACCGGGTTATCTGAGGGACCGTCACATCTACCCGACCCACTAAAGGGGGAGACAAGGAATATTGCAGGTCCCATTCCCCTAAAGAGGTACAAAGAGAAGGACTATGGGTGACATGATAGCACTCTTCCGATATTTGAGAAGGCTGCCGCAAAGAGGAGGGGGGTCAACCTATTTTCCGAAGCACCAGAAGGCAGGACAAGAAGCAACCGATGGAAATGAATCAAGGAGAGAAGCAACCTAGAACTAAGGAGGAATTTCCTGACAGAACAATTTATCAGTGGGATGGCTTGTGTCCAGAAGCTGTGGGTGCTCCTTCACTGGAGATTTTTAAGAAGAGACTGGACAAGGGTTAGACAAGAAATAATGGATGGAAACTAATCAAGGAGAGAAGCAACCTGGAATTAAGGAGAAACTTCCTAACAGTGAGGATAATTAACCAGTGGAAAGAGCTTGCCTTCATACGAAATAGTATTGGGAGTCCTGCTTGAGCAGGGGGATGGACTAGAGCAGGGCTTTTCAACCTTTTCACCCATTGTACCACTTTTAGGATATGGCAACATCCGAGGACCACCAGTCGCCTAGCAAGGTGTCAAAAACTTGATGACCCCCAAAAAAATAAAGGAAAAAACTGATGAAGTACAGGTAGTCCTCGACTTACAACAGTTCTCTTAGTGACTGTTCAAAGTTACAATGGCCCTGGAAAAAGTGCCCCCCCAAGCCACAGCTGAGCAAGACACCTGCCTGCCCACCCGACGGCGCTCTTCCTCCTGTCCGAGGTTTCCATTGTTGTGAGCATTTCTGTTGAGGATTGGCAGTGGGGGTGGGGGGGATGTTTGGTTTTTATTCCCCCCGTCTGCTGGGTGGTTGCAGCAGGTTTTGGTCACTTCACAGGACCCTGGGACACTGACCGTCATAAATATGAATCAGTTGCCAAGCATCTGAATGTAAATCACAAGACCCTGGAGAGGCTGCAACATTCCAGCTGATCGGCGCTTCTTCTGGGCTCAGCAGAAGCACCAGGATCAGCGCTGAGCTCCAGCTGGAGCCTGGCCCTGATCCTGGCGCTTCCGCTGAGCTCTGACAGTCCCGAAGAAGCGCTGATCCTGGCGCTTCCGCTGAGCCCTGCAGTTCCAGCCGTCTCTCGCTCAGGCTTGTGCAGTGCTGCCACCGGTTCAGCTCATTCCCCTCCCCTGCTACCACTTTTCTAGGAGGGTCGCGTACCACCTGCCAGGTGCCAATGTACCACAGGTGGTACCCGTACCACTGGTTGAAAAGCCCTGACCTACAAGGTCCCTTCCAGCTCTGGTATTCTTTATTCTATTCTGAACTAACCACATGAGTCACTTGACATGCTCAGACTCAACAATACCCTTCAAAGGCGTTCGTAGAATAAGTACATCATTACTCCTTGTGCATGGCTCATAGTATGATCAGGCTGCGGCAGAGACAAACAAAAAATGCTGGTGCAAACATCAGAAACTTTGCTTGAGGAACTTAGCCCAGTTCTGTATTTAGACCAGATCCCTGGCTTGACAGATGCGGACAAACCAACCAATTGGAACGGAGAGAAAGTCAAGAATACAACTTTCTAAGTCCCAAAAGTCTACAAACACCCACAATCCAACTGCAGTGTGAGGGCAAATAGTGCGACGTGTTAATTAGAAATGCCCCCCAAACGAAAACATCTCCAAGTCCTGCGATCAGATTAGGACTCAGTTAAAGCGAAAGGTTGTCACAGCAGCCTCTTCTAAGAAAGAAGAAGCAAGGACTTCCTGTTGCCAAACATTTGAGCAATAGTGCAGTCAAGAGGCTTGGTTATTTTGGAGAAGAGCTGACTTAGAGTCATCTGTCTCAGCAAATACAAGGGGGGGACAGAGAGAAAAAGAAGTCGCCCTTTCTACAAGGGCCGCTGCAAGCACAGCTGTCCACAGCTGCAAGGCTTGGGAAGAGCTGTTGGTCTTCCCTCCCTGCCTAGCAACTGAAGACCTGCAGCCAGCAGTTTTAAAAATCTCACTATTTGGGGGGGATATTTCCCATGCAAAGAGTTGCAGGAGGTTTTGCAAAAGGTGTTTTGCAAAAAAAAAAAAAAAGCCCTCCCTACCCACCCACCCAAAATAGTTTCTCACCCGTACAACATTCAAAGGGAAGTTAATTCACATTAGGCCAGCTCCAACTATTTCAGCTGAGCAGCTGGAATGAGGTTTCCGAAAGGTTCCCACGGCTTCTTGGAAATCACTTTGGAAACTGCTTGGCCACACTCGGTACAACCTGGGCAACTGTCACACAGCACTAAGTAACTGTTGTTAACAAATGTTTTACAACGGTGAGAAGCATCAGAGCAGCCCATAAGCCAGAGTAAACAAGTGGGTGGCTGTGAGGGAGACCCTGGAGTCCTTAATCACTTAAACGTGAGCCAGCCGTGTGTGGCAGCCGCCAGAACAGCTAATACAATCCTTGGTTGTATAAACAGAGGCATAGAATCAAAATCACAAGAAGTATTAGTACCGCTTCATAAAGCCTTAGTATGACCACCCCTGGAATACTACATCCAGTTTTGGCCTCCACATTACAAAAAAGATGTTTGGAAAAAGCACAGAGAAAAGCAACTAGGATAATTAAAGGCCTGGAGACTAAAACATAGGAAGAACGGTTGCAGGAATTGGGGATGGCCAGTCTAGAGAAAAAGAGGGACTAGGGGTGACATAATAGCGGTATTCCAGTATTTGAGGGGCTGCCACAAAGAAGAGGGGGGGTCAACTTATTTTCCAAAGCATCGGAAGGCAAGACAAGAAGCAATGGATGGGAACTAATCAAGGAGAGAAGCAACCTGGAATTAAGGAGAAACTTCCGAAGAGTGAGAACAATTAACCAGTGGAACAGCCTGCCTGTCAGAATCCAAATATACTCCATATCTAGTTATCAACCATGAAAACCCGCATTTCTGTCTGCTCTGGATTCTGACATACGATGAAGGGAAGGGGGTGAACAAAGGGGCTTTATGGCCCTCACTTCCTTCAGCCTACTTCAAAGGGACTGGAGGTGGATATCACCAAATGGACTAACAATAACAATGGGGGTCATTAGCTTTCATGTAATCCTTTTTGAAGTTCCTCCCGGC
>NW_015391586.1:5391-16273 GCF_001527695.2 Protobothrops mucrosquamatus | reverse complement strand
CAGGGCGGCTGACAGCCTTATAAAACAGATACAACAATAAAATACCCAGTTTAAAACCTAATTTAAAAAGAAATATTTACTGTGGCCTATGTCAATTAAAATTTCTCTTAAAACCCCACTAAAAATTCCCCTAGGCCAATCCCGCTTGTTGGAAGAGCCATGTCTTTAGGGCGCGGCGGAAGGAGGGGAGATCCGGGATGACCCTGATCTCTGGGGGCAGTTCGTTCCAGAGGGTGGGAGCTCCCACCGAGAAGGCCCTCCCCCTGGAGGTCGCCAGCCGGCACTGTCTGGCTGACGGCACCCTGAGGAGACCCACTCTGTGGGAGCGTACCGGCCGATGGGAGGTAATCTGCGGCAGAAGGCGGTCTCGGAGATATCCAGGTCCGATGCCATGGAGCGCTTAATAAAGATGCCTGTTGGAAGAAATATTCCAGGAGTTCGGTCTTCTTAAGATGCAAAGTGGAGTGGGTCCTTACACTGCCTCTAGAAGTTGTAGGTGTTCCATCACTGGAGGTTTTGAAGAAAAGACCTGACAGCCACCTATCTGAAATGGTATAGGGTCTCCTGCTTGAGCAGGGGGTTGGACTAGATGACCTCCAAAGTCCCTTCCAGCTCTATTCTGATTGAGTTTCTTTAGCTGCAGGAAACACCACCTGTGAGCAGAGTTAGCAGTACTTGAACTGAGGCAGATGTTGGCTATGGCTGCTGCTTCAGGGGCACCACAAAACCTGGAGAATATATAGTTGTGCAGAAACAGAGGGGATCAGAAATACTGCAAATAAACCACACCAGATCTGTGCGATAGGTCTTATGCTGAGAGTAAATAATTGCCTAAAGGAAGGTGGCTAAACACGCTGCAACTCACTGAGGTGAAGAGCTGGCTGGAGCAATTCCCAGCTTAGCTGTGCAGCGTCGAAAAAGTTGGGCAGCCCTGCAGCATCTCTTTGGGATGTGTCACGTTACTGCAGAACACCTGCCCGTTAGTGAACAAGTGGATAATTCAGTCAAGGAGATCTTCCAGCAGCTGCACTTAGCTCGGCTGAAGGATCTTCCTTACACTGCAAGGCCTACTTCAGAGTCATGGGGACCTGTGAGAAAACAGCAGCCTGTGGATCTCATGGTCCCCTTAGCACAGGGCTCTTCCAACTTGGCCCTTTGATGACTTGTGGACTTCGACTCCCAGAATTCCTCAGCCAGGCACGGGTGCCTGGCTGAGGAATTCTGGGAGTTGAAGTCCACAAGTCATCAAAGGGCCAAGTTGGAAGAGCCCTGCCTTAGCATCAGGCTGGGGGCTGTTCAATGTGTGTCACAGACACACTCGTTCCTCTGGAGGGCCTTCAACAACAAGGGCACCACAACTCACAAGTCCTTGCTCTCTTCAGGGCCTCCCTGCCTGGCCTTAGGGGAGCCATGAGGAAGGGAGGCAGAAGTCCTGCTTGGAGAACCCAACTAAGCTAAGCTGACTCAGAGGTAACAACATGGTGGCTCTAGACTCCTGCCATTCTGTTTGCCGGCTTTTCTGCCCTCATCTGTGGTTTTTTTTCCCCCAGGTTTGTTTCCATGGGAAGCGGGCCCAAGTGCCGGATTTCAATGTCCTCCTGATTTGGTAGAATAAAAGTATTGGAATTCTAGGAGGCCCTAGAGAATAAAAGCAGGTGAACTGCAGGTAGCCCTCAGCTTATGATCACAACAGAGGCCAACATTTTGATTGCTAAGCGAGGTAGTTTTTAAGTGAGTTTTGCCTCATTTTATGTCTTTTCTTGCCACAGTTGTTAAGGGAATCCCTGCAGTTGTTAAATAACACGGTTGTTAAATGAATTTGGCTTCTCACTGACTTTGCAAAAGGGGATGATAACAACAACAACAACAACAATAATAATAATAAAGTTGGAAGGGACCTTGGAGGTCATCGTCCAACCCCCTGCTCGGCAGGTAACCCTATACCATTTCGGACAAATGGCTGTCCAGTCTCTTCTTAAAAACTTCCAGTGTTGGAGCATTCACAACTTCGGGAGGTAGGTTGTTCCATTGGTTAATTGTTATAACTGTCAGGAAATTCCTCCTTAGTTCCAGGTTGCTTCTCTCCTTGATCAGTTTCCATCCGTTGCTTCTTGTCCTGCCTTCGGGCGCCTTGGAGAATAGCTTGACCCCCCCCCTCTTCTTTGTGGCAGCCCCTCAAATACTGGAAGGTTGCTGTCATGTCCCCCCTCGTCCTTCTCTTCCTTAAACTAGACATCCCCAATTCCAGCAGCCGTTCCTTATATGCTTTAGCCTCCAGTCCCCTGATCATCTTTGTTGCTCTTCTCTGTACTCTTTCTAGAGTCTCAGCATCTTTTTTACATCGTGGTGACCAAAACTGGATGCAGTATTCCAAGTACATCGCCCCAGGATTCTGTAACTATCATAAATACAAGTCAGTTGCCAAGCGTCTGAATTTTGATCACGTGATTGTGGGGGGGGGGGGGATGCTGCAACGGTTGTAAGTGTGAGAAATGGTCCTAAAGCACTTTTTTCAGTGTCGCTGTAACTTTGAACAGTCACTAAATAAACGGTTGTAAGTCAAGGACTACCTATGCCTAAATTGAGTGACTTGGGGAACTGGGTCTGCAGATGGAGAGAGGGAAAGAAAGAGGGAGGTAAGATTTGGGGAAGGGATATTATAGTCAAGGCCATGGTTTCCCCAGTTGCAATGTGTGGCTGTGAAAGTTGGAGCATAAGAAAGGCTGAGCGCCAAAGAATGGAGGCCTTTGAACTCTGGTGCTGGAGAAGACTCCTGAGTCCCCTGGACTGCAAGGCGATCCAACCGGTCAGTCCTAGAGGAGATCAACCCTGACTGCTCTTTAGAAGGCCAGATCCTGAAGTTGAAACTCAAGTACTTTGGCCACCTAAGGAGAAGGAAGGACTCCCTGGAGAAGAGCCTGATGCTGGGAAAGATGGAGGGCAAGAGAAGAAGGGGACGACAGAGAAGGAGGTGGCTGGATGGAGTCCCTGAAGCAGCAGGCGTGAGCTTCAATGGACTCCAGAAGATGGTAGAGGACAGGAAGGCCTGGAGGAACGTCGTCCATGGGGTCGCGATGGGTCGGACACGACTTCGCAACTAACAAGAACAAGAAGAAGATAGGCCCAATGGTTGTTTTGTATCGTCACAGCCAAAATGGCCACTGTTCTGTCAGGACAACCTTTAGCCACCTCCATGGACTCACGTTGGGCCTTATCCTGTTCCTCATCAAACAGCGTGAATCTAAGCTGGTGACCGGCTTCCTGCTCAACCCTCCTCTCCTGCTGGGACATTGCTTTGTTTTGACAGAAAGACAATGGCTAAACGTGGCAACGTGGGGAGGCTCCTAATGTGACACCTGTTCTCTTTCCAAAAAAGATACAGAAGAGATATATCTGCTCTCTCGGCTCAGGGCAGTGGGAGTTGACAAAGGATGCTGTGTCCCCAGTTGGAAGCCCCGGGAACTCGGACTTGATGGGGCAGCTGCAGGCAAACCTGTCTCTCTTAGCTGAGAAGTTCTGGGGCTCCAAAAGAGGACAGAAGGTCCTTCGGCAAGACAAATATGTTATTCTGAAATATGTTATTCTGAACTGCTGGAGCCCAGCCAGAAGGAAGCTAAAATTGCAAGGTCAGCCAAGAGAAAAGCACCAAAGCACCAGAGAGAAGGACAAGAAACAATGGATGGAAACTAATCAAGGAGAGAAGCAACCTGGCATTAAGGAGAAACTTCCTGACGGTGAGGGCAATTAACCCGTGGAACAGTTTGCCACCAGAAGTTATGGGTGCTCCATCACTGGAGGCTTGAGACTGAACAGCCACCTGTCTGAAATGGTAGGGTCTCCTGCTTGAGCAGGGGGTTGGACTAGAAGACCTCCAAGGTCCCTTTCCAGCTCTATTCTGATTGAAAACCCCACTCGACTGGCTGAGTTCACACAACACACTAAGCCTTAAGCCTCAGTTTATAAAGCATAATTGCTGTGCGTGCAATGTCCAAATAAATAACTAGCCTGGTTTGGCCTTGGCTTAAGGTGACAGGCTGGTTCATACAACCTGCTCGGACACAGGATGGGCTCCTGCAACAGGCAGAACCATGACTGACCCCAAACTCTTCATCTAATCCATTGCACAAACTCAGCCCTCTGGCATTCTGCTCTCCAAACACCGCAGTGTCTGACAAGAGCCCAGTTCGAGTCCTGAAGACTTCAGGGACACATCCAGGTAGCTTTCTTAGGAAAAGTAAGATGATTTTTTTTTCATTTTCTTGGTCTACCCTCCAACTTTGGCATTTCCTGGTGGCCTCCTGTCCAAGTATTAATGGACCCTGCCCTTGCTTAGTTTTTCAGAGTTGGCCATGTACCAGAGGACCTTGAGCCTTCAGCTCAGTCAATTTCTTAGGATTGCTGTGATAATAATAGGAGAATGGGAATAATGTGGTACTGAATTTCTGAAGGAAAAGCCAAACACAACTTGAACAAATATACAAATAAGTGGTTCCAGGAAGAAGATGGAGAGTCTCTCTTTTACACGAGAAGAAGGAAAGCATCTATCAAGCAGATGTAGAAGCCTTCTCCCACTTTTTCTTCACGCCAAAGTTTTCCACCATCCCAAATAAAATCTAGCCTTGAAACTCACTGTTCCTAAAATGCTCTCCAAGGCTGCCATAATCCTTAGGCTCCCTGGTGTTTTTTCCCAACAGCTTTCCCCCAACGTGGCATTTTTCAGATTCATTGGACTTCAACTCCCTTCGGTCACAGTTAAAATGGTCCCCAAGATCCAGACCATCCTCTGTAGCCGACACACTACAGGTAGTTCTCGACTTACAACGGTTCATTTAGTGACTGTTCAAAGTTACACTGAAAAAAGTGACTTTGGGGCTCAATTGTGGTCGTAAGACGAGGACTACCTAATAGTAGTAGTAATAATAATAATAATAATAATAATAATAATAATAATAATAATAATAATAATAATAAAGTTGGAAGGGACCTTGGAGGTCATCTAGTCCAACCCCCTGCTCAGGCAGGAACCCTACACCGTTTCAGACAAATGGCTGTCCAGTCTCTTCTTAAAAACTTCCAGTGTTGGAGCATTCACAACTTCTGGAGGCAGGTTGTTCCACTGGTTAATTGTTCTCACTGTCAGGAAGTTTCTCCTTAGTTCTAGGTTGCTTCTCTCCTTGGTTAATTTCCATCCGTTGCTTCTTGTCCTGCCTTCAGGCACCTTGGAGAATAGCTTGACTCCCTCTTCTTTGGGGCAGCCCCTGAGATACTGGAACACTGCTATCCTGTCCCCCCTCGTCCTTCTCTTCATTCAACTAGACATACCCAATTCCAGCAACCGTTCCTTATATGTTTTAGCCTCCAGTCCCCTGATCATCTTTGTTGCTCTTCTCTGTACTCTTTCTAGAGTCTCAGCATCTTTTTTACATCGTGGTGACCAAAACTGGATGCAGACCTGTACACTTCCCCCCCCCCTCAAAATCAGGCCTTCTGAGGGTAGAGTTTTTCCTGCCTGCAGTCGGCCTATACAAACGCCCCACCCAAACCCCATCAAAATGCCAAGCCCTGTCCGGTTATTTTGGCAGCTGGGGCCACTTCCCCGTTTCCTTCTGCTGCAAGAGCACAATAATATTCATTCAAAACAAATCCTCCAAAATCTTCCACTGGAGAACTCAGCTACATCCAGCTGAGTAATGCAGCCAAGCCTATAGGATTCCCACGAACTCTAGCACGGCTTCTGGATTAAATCGATACTGATGGGTTTAGAAAAGGGGATGGATTTTGGCCCCGGTTGTGCAAACAAACTCATCTGATGACTCTGCCTAGCAGAAGATCGTCTGCGGGCATTTCCTCACCCAGAGCCCTGCAGAAAAGTCATCTCCTGCATGGCTTGCGTTGCTCTTTCATCATCATGGGAGGGTGCTCTGATCTCTTAATTCCCATTGACGGAAAAGCAGGGCAGATTTGATTTTGGAAAACAAGCAATGACGAAGTAAATCAAGACCTTCTTAAAAACATGTGGGATTGAAATTTACACATGTTCAAAGTTAAGAGCAACACCACTTTGTGCAGGTAGTCCTCGACTTACCACAGTTCATTCAGTGACCACTGGAAGTTACGATGGGATTGAAAAAAGTGACTTCTGACCTTTTCACACTTAGGATCGCTGCGGCATCCCTGTGGTCCTGTGATCAAAATTCGGATGCTTGGCAACGGGTTCAGATGCTTGTGATGGTTGCCGTGTCTCCCGGGGTCACGCGATTCCCCTTTGGTGATGGTCTGACGAGCAAAGTCAATGGGGAAGCCAGATTCACTTAACAGCCGTGTGACTAACTTAACGATTTCAGGGATTCACTTAACAATTGTGGCAAGGACAGTCATAAAATGGGACAAAATGCACTTAACCAATGTTTCACTTAACAACAGAAATGTTGGGCTCAACATTTCTGTGCCTTGATAAGGCCACCCTTGGAATACGGCATCCAGTTTTGGTCACCACGATGTAAAAAAGATGCTGAGACTCTAGAAAGAGTGCAGAGAAGAGCAACAAAGATGATCAGGGGACTGGAGGCTAAAACATATAAAGAACGGTTGCTGGAATTGGGGATGTCTAGTTTAATGAAGAGAAGGACGAGGGGGGACATGATGGCAGTGTTCCAGTATCTCAGGGGCTGCCACAAAGAAGAGGCAGTCAAGCTATTCTCCAAGGTGCCTGAGGGCAGGACAAGAAGCAACAGATGGAAACTGATCAAGGAGAGAAGCAACCTAGAACTAAGGAGAAACTTCCTGACAGTGAGAACAATTAACCAGTGGAACAACCTGCCTCCAGAAACGGTGACTGCTCCAACACTGGAAGTTTTTAAGAAGAAACTGAACAGCCATTTGTCCGAAATGGTATAGGGTTACCTGCCTGTGCAGGGGGTTGATGACCTCCAAGGTCCCTTCCAACATTATTATTATTATTATTATTATTATTATTATTATTATTATTATTATTATTATTATTATTATTATTATTATTATTATTATTATTATTATTATTATTATTATTATTATTATTATTATTATACGGTCCTACGTGGAATATTGTTTTTGCTTGTAGAGGAAAAAGATAAGATTGAAAATGGCAATTCCTTTAAGAGGAAACTCTTAAAGCAGGAGGGAGGGGATTCCCTCCCCAACCACCTTGTCCTATCACTATGATTTATTTTGCCTTCACGGGGCATAGCCAGAAGAAGGCAATAGGACGGTGCTTGCCCAAACTTTTTCCTTCATTATCCAAAACCACTTATCAGAAAGTCTTATCAAACTTTGGAGACCCTGTCTCCAGCCGCTTTGTAACTGGACGAAATTATACCATTTTCATCTTAGTAGAAATACTTTGGGAGAATTTTGAGCATATTTTAGTACATTGTGGCAATCTTTAAACCAATTTTAAATGTCCCTATTGGGATGGCTCATGAGTTCATGGGTCATTATCCAATGGAAAACTACTTTTATTCAATTTTGAATAATTTACCCCGATTTGGGAAGCACTGAATACCTATATCCTGAGAAAGAGAGATGGCTGTGCTTTTTGCTCAGAGCTGTGGCCCACCCAGCAAGCCACTTCAGTGCACAACTACAGATTGTATTTGCCACTGGCAGAAACTCAGCCTCCTTGGGCGAAGCAATTTTATACATCTTTTTAGACTAGAGCAAACCTGGATTGTGGAATGTGGGTTTGCAATGCATGTCAATCAATGTGCAATAATAAGGCCAATGGAGTAATTAGCTATTTTATTACCATTTGATCTACTACAGTTCCCCAACCTTTCTGGCTTTGCGGACCAGCGAGGGAGGAAAGAGGGGATGTTTCCACACGAGTGGCGGGCAACTGCGTGCCCACAGGTCCATTTGCACAGGTATGTGCACCTGCTGCTCGTGCAAATAGAGCGCCACATGCGTGCTTGCCCACTGCTCGCGCAAGTGGGGGTACACGTGCGTGGGATTGCCTGCTGCTTCTGGCAGCTCAGTTGTGAAACCTCACGGCCTGGTAATGGGCTGCAATTTGGGGGTTGGGGACCCCTGGTCTACTACATCCAATATTCAGATGTACTACTTCTGACCACAGAAGCTCCACCTGTTAAAATGGTGACTGCATATGTTTTCATTATGCACTTCTAGAACAGGGCTTTTCAAACAGTGGTACGGGTACCGCCTGTGGTACATTGGCACCTGGCAGGTGGTACGCCACCATCCTAGAAAAGTGGTAGTGGGGGAGGGGAATGGGCTGAACTGGGGGCAGCACCGCACAAGCCTGAGCGAGAGACGGCTGGAGCTGCAGGGCTGTCAGGGCTCAGCAGAAGCGCCAGGATCAGTACCGCTTTCCAGCTGATCGGCGCTTCTTCAGGGCTGTCAGGGCTCAGCGGAAGCGCCAGGATCAGCGCCAGGCTCCAGCTGGAGCTCGGCACTGATCCTGGTGCTTCTGCTGAGCCCTGAAGAAGCGCCGATCAGCTGGAGTGTTGCAGCCTCTCCAGGGTCTTGTGATTTCCATTCAGATGCTTGGCAACTGATTCATATTTATGACGGTCACAGTGTCCCAGGGTCATGTGAAGTGACCAAAACCTGCTGCAACCACCCAGCAGACGGGGGGGAATACAAACCAAACACCCCCCACCCCACCCCCACTGCCAATCCTCAACAGAAATGCTCACAACAATGAAAACCTCGGACAGGAGGAAGAGCGTCGCTGGGTGGGCAGGCAGGTGTCTTGCTCGGCTGTGGCTTGGGGGGCACTTTTTCCAGTGCCATTGTAACTTCAAACAGTCATTAAGCGAACTGTTGTAAGTCGAGGACTACCTGTACTTTATCACTTTTTTCCTTTTTTTTTTTTTTTGGTCATCAAGTTTTTGACACCTTGCTAGGCGACTGGTGGTCCTCGGATGTTGCCATATCCTAAAAGTGGTACAATGGGTGAAAAAGTTGAAAAGCCCTGTTCTAGATGATGCCTCCCAGGATATTAGAACCAAGACAAGCTAACTCCTGTTCTACAAACCTTTCCTGCAACAGTAGGAAAGACAGAGGAAAGGAATCCATTAAGTTATTAGCTCTCATCACAGAAGGACCCCAGGTACAACGCACACTTATCTTAAATAAGCTATTACCTTGATTCTTACTATAGGTAGTCCTTGACTTACGAACAAATTGAGACAAGAATTTTTTTTGTTGTTAAGCAAATTGGTTATTAAGTGAGTCCTGTCTCAATTTTACAACTTTTTTTGGCACATGAATGACTGGGCTTGCCAGAGGCCAGCTAAAAGAAGGCTGCGAATCGCGATCTCTTGGCCCCGGGATGCTGCCACTGGTGTAAATATAGGGCAGTTGCCAAGCACCCAAATTTTGATCCTGAGGAGGAGGCTGCCTTGATTCTGTGAAGACTGGGTGTAAATCACTTTGTTCACTGCCATGGTAACTCTGAGTAGTACTGAACGAATGGTTGTTAGGTTGCGAACTATCTGTACACAAGCCAATCAGGTACCAAATTCACAAATAATTAAATGTTCACCCAAAGCAAAGTCTGCAGGTTGTGCAAATACAGGTAGTCCTCGGCTTACAACAGTTCATTTAGTGCAGGGGTAGGCAACCTTGGCTCTTTTATGACGCGTGGACTTCAACTCCCAGAATTCCTGAGCCAGCATGGGGGAACTATGGCCTCCTTTAGGACTTGTGGACTTCAACTCCCAGAATTCCTGAGCCAGCATGGCTCAGCTTGGAAACCTCTCCCTTTCCCCTCAGCATGGCTGGCTCAGGAATTCTGGGAGTTGAAGTCCACGAGTCATAAAAGAGCCAAGGTTGCCCACCCCTGATTTAGTGACTGTTCAAAGTTTCAACGGCACTAAAAAAAAAAGTGACTTAAGACCCTTTTTCACACTTAGGATCTTTGCAGCATCCCCAGGGTCACGTGATCAAAAGTCAGAGGCTTGGCAACCGGTTCGTATTTATGACGGCTGCCGTGTCCTGGAGTCACCTGATCCCCTTTTGCGACCTTCTGACAAGCAAAGCAGATTCACTTAAAAACCGTGTTGCTAAGTGAGCAACTGCAGTGGTTCACTTAACAACCGAGGCAAGAAAGGCCGTAAAATGGGGCAAAACTCACCTAACAAATGTCTCCCTTAACGACAGAAATTTTGGGCTCCACTGGGATTGCAAGTCAAGGACTACCTGTGTGGGTGCTTGTCCCTGAAGGAATTACTCTTAAGCCCTTCTGCAAAGTGCTGCATGTTGTGCAAACCCAGCTAGAGACAAATTCACCCATTAAAGACATAAACAATAAAGACAAATTTAAGAACCGTCTCTACTCTGGGTCTTCCCTAACCTCTTTAGCCAGCCCCCAAGACACTACTTCCCCCACAAAAAGAGTGCAACACTCCTGGCATGTGCTCACAAACAGCCCAATCTAGCCTGGCCTAAATGGCCACTGCTGAGGGAGGGGCAGAAATGCTTGGACACTCAGGCACAATTGTTGTTCAGTGTTTTTCAGTTCAGCTCCAGCTACCAATTGGGAAGGAAGCCAGGCAGTGAATAGGACAGGAAGATCTCTGGCTTGGCTGGGGGAAGTGTCTGTGTGTGTTTGTGTATGTGAAGGGGAGGGGAGGGGAGGGCTTTAGGCATCACAATAAGCCTGCCTGCCTGCCTTTGCTGCTGGTCTTTGTGAATCCAGCGCCTGTGGATTGTAAATCATGGTTGGTGGGTCAGTGTATCATGGGAACCCAGCCAACTGTAGCCCTTTGAGCAAACACTGCTGTAGTTAAGCAAATATTGGCTTAGGCCCAGTCCCGGCTGCTCTCATCCAGAGCTCAGGGCAATCTGGCTTACGGGACACGATCCGCAACGCCACAAGCAG
>NW_015391586.1:0-4747 GCF_001527695.2 Protobothrops mucrosquamatus | reverse complement strand
GGAAGTTTTTAAGAAGAGACTGGACAGCCGTTTGTCTGAAATGGTGTAGGGTTCCTGCCTGGGCAGGGGGTTGGACTCGATGACCTCCAAGGTCCCTTCCAACTTTATTATTATTATTATTATTATTATTATTATTATTATTATTATTATTATTATTATTATTATTATTATTATTATTATTATTATTATTATTATTAACTGATGGAGAGGTCCAGGTGCAACTCAATGTTTAAAAAAGGGCTCAAAGAAAAGGTGAGCTGACGGGTTTGAGATACCAATAAGCAGCAACTATTTAGAGGGAAAACCTGGACACTGAGATCTTAGAAAGAGTGCAGAGAAGAGCACCAAAGATTGTTACGGGACTGGAGGCTAAACCATACAATGAAGGATTGAGGGAACTGGGTATGTCTAGTGTATAGCAGAGAAGAATTGGGGTTGGGGGGGACATAATAGCAGCCTTCCAGTACTTGAGGGGCTGTTGCAGCGAAGAGGGGATTGACCTATTTTCCAAAGTACCTTCTTTCTTTCTTTCTTTCTTTCTTTCTTTCTTTCTTTCTTTCTTTCTTTCTTTCTTTCTTTCTTTCTTTCTATCTACCTTCCTTCCTTCCTTCCATCTATCTATCTATCTATCTACCTACCTACCTACCTACCTATAATCTACCTACCTACCTACCTACCTACCTACTATCTATCTATCTATCTATCTATCTATCTATCTATCTATCTATCTATCTATCTATCTATCTATCTACCTACCTACCTACCTACCTACCTACCTACCTACCTACCAACCAACCATGTATCTATCTATCTATCTATAACTGATGGCAGGTGAACCCATGCAGTCATAGAATGGATCTCACTTGATCAAAAGCATCCACGAAAGAGACCTAAAACAAGATGGAGCGATGACACCAGCAAGTAGGGTGGGCCCATTTGGCAAAAGAAAGCTCAGGACCGTATTGGTGGGAAACATTCGGAAGAGGCCTTCATCCTGCCGTGGGTAGACCATGGCTAGTAGGATGATAATGATTCGACAGAGACACATAACTCCCCCAAACACAATGCCAAAAAACAACACCAACTCTTCCTCTCTTTATTCACAACCAGCACGTTAAAAAGTAGATTTACTTTCCTGACACACAGATATTTATTCTGAAGGGCAAAGTTTGAGGAGAGAAAGAAAAGTCGACGAAGAAACAGACACAGAGGTGAGCATCAGCTTAGGCAGCCCCCTCCAAGCAACATTGGGCATGGGGTTAGATTTGAATGCCAGGGCAGACGGGGGCTACCCCAGCCTGTTTCCTCACCCCCAATTCCCCGCTAACAAGCATGGATCCCCCTCAACCGTCAGGCAAAACCACAATGACTGAGGATTACGACCGGTGAAAAGACGTGGCAGCTGGCTGAGAAGATGGCACCATTCCCAAGTTCTTGGAAAGGGAGGGGCATGAAAATAAAAGCAGGGCTACTGGGGGGATGATGTTCAGCAGAGGTTGAAAAAGAAAAGGGAAAAAGAGAGGGAGGAAACACCACTTCTGAAGCCAAATAAATGCCAGATTGTCCATTAAACTTAGTTAGGGAATCCCCACTGTTTGTTTTCTTCTACAAAGGTTTACAACTGGGTGGTGCAACAAAGACAGCAACATCTCCAACAACCACTAAATCCACAGGGTCTCTTTACTGAGAGCCAATGGAATACAGGTAGTCCTCGACTTACAGCAGTTCATTTCGTGACCGTTCGAAGTTACAAGGGCACCGGAAAAAGGTACTTATGACCGTTTTTCCACACTTACGACTGTTGCAGCATCCCCGTGGTCACGTGATCAAAATTCGGATGCTTGGCCACTGACTCATATATGGAACTGAACTGCAATATTTAATGCAGTGTCCAAGGAAAGTCAATAGGGGAAGTCAGATTCACTTAACAACCATGTTACTGATTTTAACAATTGCAGTGATTCGCGTAACAAACGTGGCAAGAAAAGTCGTAAAATGGGGCAAAACTCACTTAACAAATGTCTCACTGAGCAACATAATTTTTTGGGCTCCATTGTGGTCGTACGTTGAGGGCCAGCTGTACCACAAACAGGCTCATGGTTTGGGACCTTTAAAAAGCCAGGTGAGGCATAAAGTCAGGAGAGAGGGAGAAGAAACAACGGAACGGCTGGCCTCCAGGAGTTGTGGGTGCTCCAGCACTGGAGGTTTTTAAGGAGAGACTGGACAGGCACTTGTCTGGAAAGGTATGGGGTCTCCTCCTTGGGCAGGGGGTTGGATTAAATTCCCAGGTCTCTTCCAGCCTTATGATTCCATGAAAGCTATGCTCAGTGGTAGCAATCAGGTCTGAAGTTTGAACTTAAAACTGACTAGCTGGAATTAGATTTATTTAGTTACAGGTAGTCTTCAGCTTACAAACATTCTTTTAGTGACCAGTTCAAACTTACAATGGCATTGAAAAAAGAATAGAATAGAATAGAATAGAATAGAATAGAATAGAATAGAATAGAATAGAAGGAACCTTGGAGGTCTTCTAGTCCAGCCCCCTGCTCAAGCAGGAGAACCTATACCATCTCAGACAAGTGACTGTCTACCCCAGTGATGGCGAACCTTTTAGAGACCCAGTGCCCAAACTGCAACCCAAACCCCACTTATTTACCACCGGGTGCCTGGTGGGCATGGCCGCGGTAGTCATGGCAGACTGGGTGGGTGGGGGCCAGGGCGGTGGGGGCCAGTCCCTCGCCATCTCCGGGGCACGGCATGGGTGCCCACAAAGAGGGCTCTGAGTGCCGCCTCTGGCACACGTGCCTAGGTTCGCCATCACTGGTCTAGCCTCTTCTTAAAAACCTCCAGTGATGGAGCGCCCACAATTCCTGGTGGCAAGCTGTTCCACTGGTTAATTGTCCTCGCTGTCCGGAAGTTTCTCCTTAATTCCAGGTTGCTTCTCTCTTTGGTCAGTTTCCAATCATTGTTTCTCGTCCTTCCCTCTGGTGCTCTGGTGAACAACCTGACCCCCTCTGCCTTGTGGTAGCCCCTCAGGTACTGGAACACTGCTATCATGTCTCCCCTGTTTCTTCTTTTCTTTAGACTAGCCATGACTGTTTTTCATACTTATGACCGTCACGGCATCTCCATGGCCACGTGATCAAAATTACGGCGCTTGGCAACCTACCTGTAGTTAGGACAGTTGCAGAGTCCTGGGGTCACGGGACCACCACCTGGAACCTTCCTAGCTGGCTTCTGACCAGCAAAGTCAATGGGGGAAGCCAAATTCGAGGTAATAACCGCAGAATTCATTAAACAACTGCAGTGATTCACTTAACAACCATGGCAAAAAGGTTGTTAAATGAGGCACAACTCACTTGCCTAGCAACAGAAAGTTTGGTCTCAACTGTGGTCATAAGTCAAAACAAAGGTCACAAAGAGACAACAGCAACATATATCTCCCTCTCCCTCCCTCTCCCTCCCTCTCTCTCTCCTTCTCTCTCTCCCTCTCCCTCTCTCTCCCTCCTCTCTCTACCCCCTCTCCCTCTCCCTCTCTTCCTCTCTCCCTCCCTCTCCCCCTCCCTCTCTCTCTCTCCCTCCCTCTCCCCCTCTCTCTCCTTCTCTCTCCCTCCCCCTTCTCTCTCTCTCTCTCCCTCTCTTTCTCTCTNGTCTTTGTGAATCCAGCGCCTGTGGATTGTAAATCATGGTTGGTGGGTCAGTGTATCATGGGAACCCAGCCAACTGTAGCCCTTTGAGCAAACACTGCTGTAGTTAAGCAAATATTGGCTTAGGCCCAGTCCCGGCTGCTCTCATCCAGAGCTCAGGGCAATCTGGCTTACGGGACACGATCCGCAACGCCACAAGCAGAAGGTGGGAAGAAGGACGCCAAGCCTTGTTTATCTGGAGCACCTTTCGCACAGGATCACCTGAGCCCAGAGAGAAAGGAGGAAAGTTTTAGAAAAGTATAAGTAAAACGTTAAGACCAGGCCAAATAATTATATTAATTTTACAACTCAGCTGGAACTGGAAAGAAGAGAAGAAAAAGAACAACTAAGGTGACTAAAAGGCCTGGAGACTAAAACATATGAAGAACATGACCCTGGGGCACTGCAGCCGTCGTAAATAGGAGTCAGTTGCTGAGCTCCTGACCGTGGGGATGCTACAGCAGTCGTAAGTGTGAAAAATGGTCATAAGTCACTTTTTTTCGGTGCCGTTGTAACTTGGAACTGTCCCTAAAGGAGCTGTTGTTAACCTGTACTTGGTTCTGTTCCCAATTATCTATCTATATAAATAAAAATGTAAATGTTAGTTTGTTCAAAATCTTAAATCTCGGAACGTTCTTCACCGATTGCTTTGACATTTTGACACAACGTTGCATTCGAATACGCGCGTGTTTTTATATACATATATTATATAAATGTCATACCTGTGACAGGTAAAAACATGCTTTTTTGAAAAACAGTGCCATCTGTTGTACGTAAAAGCAACACACGCCAGACTGAGCCACAGCAACGCATGACCGGGTACAGCTAGTATTAAAATAATTGTTTTAATTGTTTTTTAACAATCTCAGGGGCTGCCACAAAGAAGAGGGAGTCAAGCTATTCTCCAAGGCGCCTAAAGGCAGGACGAGAAGCAACGGGTGGAAACTGATCAAGGAGAGAAGCAACCTAGAACTAAGGAGAAACTTCCTGACAGTTAGAACAATTAACCAGTGGAATAACCTGCCTCCAGAAGTGGTGAATGCTCCAACACTGGAAGTTTT
>NW_015391585.1:90221-100414 GCF_001527695.2 Protobothrops mucrosquamatus | reverse complement strand
TGGGAAGGTCACAAATGGCAATCCAAATGACCCCACTGGGCTCAGGCATCAATGCATGCCTGAATTTTGATTACAGGACTCTGGGGATGCTATGACAGTCATAAGTGTGAGGCCTGGTCATAAGTCGTGTTTTTTTCAGGACCGTGGCAACTTCAAACAGTTCTTAAATGAATGGTTGTAAGTTGAGGACTATTGGAACGTGGAAATCGCAATTTAGGGAAAGCCGGTATAGGGGATTCGAACCGGCACAAAAACACAGATAGGTAAGTGCTCAGATAGGGAACTCATCAAATTTGGAAACTAATCAAGGAGAGAAGCAACCTGGAACTAAGGAGAAACTTCCTGACAGTGAGAACAATTAACCAGTGGAACAACCTGCCTCCAGAAGTTGTGAATGCTCCAACACTGGAAGTTTTTAAGAAGAGATTGGACAGCCCCTTGTCTGAAATGGTATAGGGTTTCCTGCCTGAGCAGGGGGTTGGACTAGATGCCCTCCAAGGTCTCTCCCAGCTCTCTTATTCTACGTTCTAAGTTAAATGAGCCAAAATTTCATATTATTTATTTATTGAGGCAGATGATCCCTAACGTAACTCTTTTGTCTTTCAAACCCTTCTCAGGACCCCTCAAAATTCTGAATGGATGCAGAGCTTAGGAGGAGGGAGGGAGGGAGAGAAAGGAGAGGCTTTTTTTAATAATAGGAAATATTATAAAAAATAAATATTATAAAAAATAAATGCCCCCTTAAAAAAGACACTGAGCTTCTATTTTAAGGATCCAAGGGAGATGAATCATGAATTCACATTTCAAGCTTACAGCAAAGATAAGAGGCTCCTGGGAGCAGTGGTCCTTCCCCCCACTCCCCCCCCCCAAAAAAATCTGGCCTTTTGCCTCAGCGTGTTGTTTCCTTTGGACAACATCCACCCACCGGATCCTTCTGCCTCAATCCCACACAAGCTGCACACAAACAGTTGTTCACTCTTTGTGACCCAAGATTTGGGATTCCGTTCCCCATCCATGTTGCTGTGTTTATTTATATCCGTGGTCTCCACAATTTCGAAAGTTGTACACACCATATAACTAGATGTGCTGGGTTAAGAAAGAGTGGAATGGAGAATGTTCCAGGACAATTCACTATTTTTTTAAAAAATTGATTTCTACCTCCCTTTATTTTACATCTATCTATCTATCTATCTATCTATCTATCTATCTATCTATCTATCTATCTATCTATCTATCTATCTATCTCTCTCTCTCTCTCTATCTATCTATCTATCTATCTATCTATCTATCTATCTATCTATCTATCTATCTATCTATCTGTCTATCTATCTGTCTATCTGTCTATCTCAGTGGTTCTCAACCTTTTTAATGCCGTGACCCCCAACCGGTCGTTAGTCGAGGACTAAACCGGTTGTAAGTCGAGGACTAAACCGGTCGTAAGTCGAGGACTAAACCGGTCGTAAGTTGAGGACTACCCAACCGGTCATAAGTCGAGGACTTTCCCTGCCCGGGAGCGCCGCACATGCGTGGTTCCGCCCCCTGCGCCGGCCAAGGCGTAGCTGGCAAGCGGCAGAGACGGAGCAGGCCGACCACCAGCTGGCCCAGCCCAAGGGAGGTAAGGCACCCGCCGGAAAAGGGGAAAAAAATGGCGGGCAAAAAAAATGGCAGACAGCCTTGCTTGGCGACCCCCATGAAATGGTCGATCGACCCCAAATGGGGTCCCGACCCACAGGTTGAGAACCACTGATCGATCTATCTATCTATCTATCTATCTATCTATCTATCTATCTATCTATCTATCTATCTATCTATCTATCTATCTATCTATCTATCTATCTATCTATCTATCTACCTTATCTCATATCTATCTATGTATATCTCATATCAACATCTTCATCAACGATTTGGACGAGGGGATAGATGGGGAACTCATCAAATTTGCAGATGACACCAAGCTGGCAGGAATAGCCAACACTCCAGAAGACAGGCTTAGGATACAGGAGGATCTGGACAGACTTGAACACTGGGCGCTATCAAACAAAATGAAATTCAATGGTGAGAAAAGTAAGGTTCTACATTTAGGCAAGAAAAACCAAATGTACAGGTATAGTATAGGGGGTACCTTGCTCAATAGTAGTAACTGTGAGAGGGATCTAGGAGTCCTAGTGGAGAATCACAGAAGGGCGGGGTATAAATTTAATAAAACCTAAACCTAAACCTAAACCTAAAACCTAAATAGGAGCCAGCCGTGTGCTGCAGCTGCCAAAAAAGCCAACACAGTGCTGGGCTGCATTAACAGAGGGAGAGAATCAAGATCACGTGAAGTATTAATACCACTTTACAATGCCTTAGTAAGGCCACACTTGGAATACTGCATCCAGTTTTGGTCACCACGATGTAAAAAAGATGCTGAGACTCTAGAAAGAGTGCAGAGAAGAGCAACAAAGATGATCAGGGGACTGGAGGCTAAAACATACAAGGAACGGTTGCTGGAATTGGGTATGTCTAGTTTAATGAAGAGAAGGACGAGGGGGGACATGATAGCAGTATTCCAATATCTCAGGGGCTGCCCCAAAGAAGAGGGAGTCAAGCTATTTTCCAAGGCACCTGAAGGTAGGACAAGAAGCAACGGATGGAAACTAATCAAGGAGAGAAGGAACCTAGAACTAAGGAGAAACTTCCTGACAGAACAATTAACCAGTGGAACAACCTGCCTCCAGAAGTGGTGAATGCTCCAACACTGGAGGTTTTTAAGAAGAGACTGGACAGCCATTTGTCTGAAATGGTATAGGGTTTCCTGCCTGAGCAGGGGGTTGGACTATATGACCTCCAAGGTCCCTTCCAACTTTTATTATTATTATTATTATTATTATTATTATTATTATTATTATTATTATTATTATTATTATTATATCTATCATTTATCTATCAATCATTTATTCTATCATCTATTTATCTGTCTGTCTGTCTGTCTACCTACCTATCATCCGTTTGTCTGTCTATCTATCTATCTATCTATCTATCTATCTATCTATCTATCTATCTATCTATCATCTATCTATCTATCTATCCTATCTACCTACCTACCTATCTATCATCTATGTATGTATGTATGTATCTATCTATCATCTATCTATCTATCTATCTTACCTTCCTACCTTCCTACCTTCCTACCTACGTACCTACCTATCATCTATCTATCTATCTATCTATCTATCTATCTATCTATCTATCTATCATCTATCTATCTATCTATCTATCTATCTATCTATCTATCTATCTATCTATCTACCTACCTACCTACCTACCTACCTACCTACCTACCTACCTATGTAGTGAATCTGGCTCCCCCCCACTGACTTTGCTTGTCAGAAGGTCACAAAAGGGGGAATCGCGTGACACTCCCCCCCCCCCGGGAAACTGCAGCCATTGTAAATGTGAGTCAGTTGCCAAATGTCTGAACTTTGATCACGTGACCAGGATGGATGCAGCAATGGTCGTGTGAAAAACGACCCCGAGTCTCTTTTTTCACTGTCGTCGTAACTTTGAACGGTCACTAAATGAACTGTTGTAAATCAAGGATTGTATGGTAGATGCAGAGAGCAGAATCTTCAGTCTGGCAAAATCTTGTTTGTAGGGGTGAAACAGTAAAACAACTCAGCTTGGAAGAATCTCCATGTGTCGTTTTTTAATTTGGGGGGGGGGGTGTCTGACAAACAGGAGCCCCGTCCCGTCTCCTAGAAGCGTCTCTTTTGGACAAATTCCTGCGGCCCTTCATCCCCAGAGACCTAATTTCCCAAAATCCCAGCTTCTGAGTTTGGAAAGGCCTCTTTGCTCTTTCCCTTTTGAGGACGAAAGTATAAAATCTCCAAGTAAATAACATCATTATATACAGCTTCATTCCAATCAACTCCCAGCAGTGTATACTGAAAGGAAAAAAAACAAACCATCATGGCATTTGTTTGAAATGCTTGTAAAGCGAGCTGCGGGAATTTTAAGTCCCCGGTCAATTCCAGCGGCATCATTTATTTCCTTGACAAAAGCAGGAAAATAGAAATGTGAGACTCCCATCCAGAAAGTAGGAAGCCTTTTTAAAATATATATATATGTAATTTTTATTAAAGATAAAAATAAAATCCAATGCAACTACAGTCGTGGACAAAAATGGTGGAAAACCTTTGGGAAAAGTGTACAGTAGAAATGCCACCTTTTGGTTAAGTTTCCACCCATTTTTCTTCTAATTTCTTTATAACTGTAGCCTTGTTCCCTTAATAATTCTATTTTACATCGCTTTCTGGGCGACTGGTCAACTCTTTGCACCGTGACTTTAATTTTATTACATTTTACAAGCTCACTAAAAATGAAAGAACACAAAAAAAACCCAGCCAACTTGATAGCGATCACATAACACACCAACAAATGTCCTCCTCTCAGCTTCAGTATGTGACATCGATAACTGGATCCTACTGTGATCTGATTGGCTCATGGCCAAAACAAGATGGCACCTGATTAGCTCTCTAAACACTCGTGCTCATTGGCTACAATCGGATGAAGGAAAGCTACCTGAGATCAACCTAAGCGAGTTGTGCTTCCTTTTTCTGGTTATTTGGCTATAGCTTTTCATAGAACACAGTACAGATAATTGAACAAACTTGGTTGCATTACGTTCTTGATTAAATTATCTTTCCATTGATATATAACTTTATGGTACTACTCCCCCCAAAAAGGGGTGTTATTAGCTATCCAACCTCAAAAATACACTGTTCCCAAAGGTTTTCCACAATTTTGGCCACTACTGTAATATAAAGTAAGAAAATAAAAAAATAAAAAAATCAGAGAGAGAGCTAGAAAGAAAACAAGAAAATGAAAATAAAAAAAGAAAAAAAAAGAAAAAAAGAGACGGGTCATTCTCAACATACAACATACAGAAGAAAAGTGACTTATGACCGTTTTTCACACTTAACGACCGTCGCGGCATTCCCCAGGGTCATGGGATCAAAATTCAGACGCTTGGCAACTGACTCGTACTTACGACGGTTTCAGTGTCCCCAGGTCACGTGTCCCCTTTTGCGATGTTCTCGACAAGCAAAGTCAATGGGGAAGACAGATTCGCTTAATGACCGTGTTCCTAATTTAATACATGCAGTGATTCACTTAATAACCACGTAAAATGGCGCAAAACTCGCTTAACCAATGTCTCACTTAGTGACATAAATTTTGGGCTCAACTACCTGTATAAAGAATTAGCTATTTCACAAAGCTTATTACCTTTTTTGGGCGGGGAAGCTTCTGATAATCTTTTACAGCAGTTATAAGTACAATTATAAAATCAACTCTTTCCATAAGATTACAGCATATCTTTCCTCTTTCGATAATCTGTTGTTGTTGTTGTTGTTGTTGTTATTATTATTATTATTATTATTATTATTATTATTATATTATTTATTGAATTTATATACCGCCCTATCTCCCATACGGGACTCAGGGCGGTGAACAGACAATAATAAAAACCACGATAAATATACACAAGTTTCTGTTCTAAAATCAAATTAATTCTGTCCCGTCTAATCGTAAAAAGTTCATTTTTTTCCTGCTTTATGCAATAAGGTCCGTAAGATATTTCCATAATTTCTTCTTCTTTGCTCATCTTGGTGCTTAACAATAATTTTGTCACAGTTATTATGTTCAAAAATAAAGTCCCATGATAGTTTCCCCCCATTTGTCCCTCAAACCCACAAAAAAGCCCTTTTAGATTAGTCTTTACTAGTCTTCAGGGCATGTATTTGAACCCAGAATTTATTAGCTTCAAAAAAGCTAGGATGATGATGATGATGATGATGATGATGATGATGATGATGATGATGATGATGATGCAGCATTGTTGCTACTTTGTCATGCCGCTGCTTGTAGTCAGTCTGTGCTGCAAGAAGATTGCACAGACTGACTACAAGCAGCGGCATGACAAAATAGCAACAATGGCGCATTGGAAGATCTGCAAGAAATATCATTTGCCTGTAAGTAAGAACTGGTGGGATCATAAAATAGAGAAAGTCATAGAAAATGATAAAGTTAAACTGCTCTGGGACTTCAGAATTCAAACAGACAAGCACCTGCAACGTAACACCCCAAACTTAACAATTGTGGATAAGAAAGACAAAAAAGTCTGGATAGTGGACGTGGCAGTGCCTGGAGACAGCAGAAGAGAAGAGAAAGAACTGGAGAAGATAACAAAATACAAAGACCTACAAATAGAAATAGAAAGACTGTGGCAAAGGCAAGCAAGGGTAGTACCAATAGTAATAGGCGCCTTGGGTGCAATCCCAAAACAACTGGAGCACCACTTGGACACCATCATCGGCATTGACAAATTCGCCATTAGTCAATTGCAAAAGGTGGCCTTACTAGGAACTGCTTCCATCCTGTGACGAGATCTGTAATACCATCAAACATCCACATCTGCCTATCCCAGGTCGTTGGGAAGGACTCGACAGGCAGACAAAAATGCCAAATCCAGTCTGAACATCTGGCTGACTGTGCGATGATTAATAATAATAATAATAATAATAATAATAATAATAATAATAATAATAATAATAATAATAATAATAATAATAAGAAGAAGAAGAAGAAGAAGAAGAAGAAGAAGAAGAAGAAGAAGAAGAAGAAGAAGAAGAAGAAGAAGAAGAAGAAGAAGAAGAAGAAGAAGAAGAAGAAGTAGTAGTAGTAGTTGGATGGGACCTTGGAGGTCAGCTAGTCCAACCCCCTGCTCAGGCAGGAAATTAATTATTAATTATTATTAATAATCTTATTAACAATAAGTAATATTTTTGTAGGTCCACTAAACAATGACACATCCCTTCTTGTTGTTCCCACATAAATTTGAGATGCCTTTGTACATTCTAAACAACTATCCTGTCAACCACCTATTCTCCCATTGTCCCAATTGTATATCACAATTAGTTCTTGACTTAACCATTTTTACGACCTTGCTTGCCACAATTGTTCATGTCTTTGTGTAGTTTTGTTTTGCTCATTTCCCCCCCCCTTTGGATTTAGTATTTCAATCTTTTGAATAAAAGAAAAAAAATGAAAGAAAAAAACCCCCAAAATAAACAGGAGAGGAGACAGTGGACCTCCTGATTTTATTCCGTTTTGTATCTCACGGGGTTAGTTAGATCTCCATGAATGACTGTGGTGCTTTCTACGAAGTTTAAAAATCAATATTATAAAGTTCTCTCCAAAATTCTCCTCTTCCAAAACCTTGAACAAAAAGAAGGTAGAAAGCCTTGTTCGTTTCCTGCACAGGATTTTTTTTTGTATGGATGCATAAATCGTGGCTTTTGGGTTCTTTGCAACAGGTGGATCCAGGTTACAGTGGCTTATCCAGCCACCTGGCTTAGCTTGATGGGTGAATCTGGTTTGTGATGACCGAGAACATTTCTCCCTTTCATCCGTTGAAGGCCCAACAAATGATAATTTATAACACAAGCCCTGGCTGCAGTAAATGCCTTGATGCAGCAGCTCAGGACTTTAAACAACTTTGCCCAAATGTTTTGCTTCCATATCATCAGCTCAGTTCTTGGAAAATTCCCCTAAGGTCCAGTCATTTTATTTTAAAAGCTGCAGCACAGGAGATACTCCCTAGATGGAAAACACGCAGCGAGGAAACGGCTATAACTTTGGAAGCCTTGGCCAGGCTGCTGGGAATTCGGTGTGCAGTCTGAGTGTAACTTGTTAGAAAGATGTGGAGACCCGCCTAGGAAGTGAGTTGCAAAGATGATAAAGCAGTGGTGGCGAACCTATGGCAGGCGTGCCAGAGGCGGCACTCGGAGCCCTCTCTGTGGGCACGCGTGCCATGCCCCGGAGATGCCAACCGTCCCTCTTCAACCAGCTGCCTAACTCATCGAGGTCCCACATGGCCGGATGCATCCCAGCACCCATGTGCTCGCTGGCCTCTGTGTGCAGGGGCCGATGGTGTCAGGCAGCGGCCGCCCCGGCCCCTGCCTCACCTTGCCCTGTGACAATGGCACCCCCGCCCTGCCTCGCTTTGCCTCGCCTCACCCCGCAGGACGAGCCTCCTGCCCACCGCCCCACCTGCCAGAGACCCCCTGGATCTCCCCCAACCCTGCCCGGCTCCCACAGGCGTCCCTCCCCACGAGCAACATTGAGGTGATCACGCCCACCTTGGCCGCACCCACCCAATTTGCCATGACCACCACAGCCACGCCCACCCAGTGGGCCAGGCCCACCCGGCACCTGGCGATAAATAAGTGGGGTTTGGGTTGCAGTTTGGGCACTCGATCTCTAAAAGGTTCCCCATCACTGTGATAAAGAGTCTGGGGGCTAAATCGTACAATGAACGGTTGAATGGGAAGTAGATATGTCTCGTCTAACAAAAGGGTTGGGAGGGACGTGATAGCAGTCTTCCAGTATTTGAGAGGCTGCCACAATAACAATAACAATAACAACAATAATAATAATAAGGCGGCCTTACTAGGAACTGCTTCCATCCTGCGACGAGATCTGTAATACCATCAAACATCCACATCTGCCTATCCCAGGTCCTTGGGAAGGACTCGATAGGTAGACAAAAATGCCAAATCCAGTCTGAACATCTGGCTGACTGTGTGATGATTAATAATAATAATAATAATAATAATAATAATAATAATAATAATAATAATAATAATAATAATAATAAAGTTGGAAGGGATCTTGGAAGGGATCTTCCTCAGGCAGGAAACCCTCTACCATTTCAGACAAATGGCTGTCCGGTCTCTTGTTAAAAACTTCCAGTGTTGGAGCATTCACCGCTTCTGGAGGCAGATGGTTCCACTGGTTAATTGTTCTCACTGTCAGGAAATTTCTCCTTAGTTCTAGGTTGCTTCTCTCCTTGATCAGTTTCCATCCGTTGCTTCTTGTCCTGCCTTCAGGCACTTTGGAGAGTAGCTTGACTCCCTCTTCTTTGGGGCAGCCCCTGAGATACTGGAAGATTGCTATCCTGTCCCCCCTCGTCCTTCTCTTCATTAAACTAGACAGACCCAATTCCAGCAACCGTTCCTCATATGTTTTAGCCTCCAGTCCCCTAATCATCTTTGTTGCTCTTCTCTGTACTCTTTCTAGAGTGTCAGCATTTTTTTTACACCGCGGTGACCAAAACTGAATGCCATATTCCAAGTGGGGCCTTACCAAGGCCTTGTAAAGTGGTATTAACACTTTTGATCTTGATTCTATCCCTCTGTTAATGCACCCTAGCACTGTGTTGGCCTTTTTGGCAGCTGCAGCACACGGCTGGCTCCTATGTAAGTGATTTTTCACTGGGACTCCCAGATCCCTCTCACAGTTGCTACTATTGAGCAAAGTACCACAAAGAAGAGGGTGGGTCCACCTATTCTCCAAAGCACCTGAAGGCAGGACAAGAAGCAACAGATGAAAACTAGTCAAGGAGAGAAGCAACCTGGAACTAAGGAGAAACTTCCTGACAGTGAGAACAATTAACCAGTGGAACAACCAGAAACGGTGAATGCTCCAACACTGGAAGTTTTCAAGAAGGGACTGGACAGCCATTTATCCGGAACGATATAGGATCTCTTGCTTAAGCAGGATAACATCAGACATGTCACTGGAAGGCAAAATCACAAGACTGTGTCTCACTTATACTCACCGGAGAAAGCTATTTTGTTTGGAAGCATTCGCGCTAAAAGGAAACCAGCCCTGCAGAGAACTCGGTGGCTGGAGATCATCAAAGCCGACACCAGCTAGAGCATAGGAAAATTTAAAGAAGCAGAGCAAGATCGGAAGACGCGGAGAGACCACCTGGTCCAGAGAATCGCCCACGGTCGGTCACGACTGAATGGATAACAGCAACAGCAGCATTACTTGCGCAGGGGGTTGGACTAGAGGACCTCCGAGGTCCCTTCCAACTCTGTTATTCAATGGAATAGATTGCCTCCAGGAATGGTGGGTGTCCCATCACTGGAGGTTTCCAAAAACGGACTGAATTTGACCGGCGTCATATAATGTCTCCAGCCTTGGGCAGGGGGGTTGGACTAGATGACCTCTGAGGTCCCTCCCAGCCCTACGATTCTATGTTCTGTTACCCCGAAGCCTTTTTTTTTATAGCTCAGCCAATGGGCCCTGGGCCAGTCCTGCTCCCAATGTGGTTCGAGGCATGAAATTAAATAGGAGTTAAC
>NW_015391585.1:75604-87419 GCF_001527695.2 Protobothrops mucrosquamatus | reverse complement strand
CAGCCAGCCATGGCCAGGGAATTCTGGGAGTCGAAGTCCACCCCTCTTAAAGCACGCTGACTGGGGAATTCAGAGTTGAAATATTGGGACTCAGTTGTCGTCATAACTTGAGGACTATCCGTACACTCATCCTCCTCCCAGCGAGATGCTCTGGGTGGAAAGAACCGCGGAGATTTTTGCAAATCTGCATTTCAAGTTTTGTCCTCCTGTGAGTCAAGCTCAGCTTCTCTCTTCCCTTTTGCCTCAAGAAGAAAACAAGTTTCCACAGACGGAAATTGAAGTACCGATAGTCCTCAACTTACAAGCGTTCCGTTTAGTGACCGTTCAGAGTTACAGAAGCACTTTAAAAAATCGACTTAGGACCGGTTTTTTCACCCTTAAGGACCGTTTCCAGCATCCCCGTGTCACGCGATCCGAATTTGGACACTTGGTAATCGGCTCCTATTGGTGACGTGATCCCCTTTTGCGACCTTCTGACAAGCAAAAAGTCAATGGGGGAAGCCAGATTCGCTTAACGACCGTGTTGCCAACTTCACAAGTGCAGCGATTGACTTGACAACTCTGGCAAGGAAGATTGTTAAAAACTGGGCACAACTGGACGTGACGTCCGTCTCGTTTAGCGGTGGAAGTTTCCAGTCCGTTGTGGTCTTACGTCAAGGACCGCTTGTGCAATCAATGTAACAGAAAACACTCATTACAGGAAGTTTGCAACAGTTTACAAGAGTTTGTTTAGTGACCATTTGCAAGCAGGGACGATCTGCGGATTACAAGGCGAGACGCCATATTATTTCAAAAACCGTTCCCATTAAGTTGCATTTTTCCCCCCTCCTCCCTTCTGCTCTTCCGGGCTCGGCAGGGCTCACCGACGGGCCTCTGCCAAGCAGGCAGCTCCATTCCTGACCCAGCCTGGCGTGCAGCCCCTGGCAGGCAGCCCCTGGCAGGCAGCCCTGCCGAGCCACACGAGGCAAAAAAATCAAAAGCCTTGGGGAGCAAAGTGGCACCGGTCTCATCGTGGTCTCGTCCCTTGCTCGTTTTTCATCCAGCAGACTCCAGTGTGGCTTTTTTGGGGAAAAGCCTGGAAATCTTGCCTCTTTCTCAGAAATGCCAAGGCAGTCAATCCCCACCCCCACCCCGAACGATTCCTGGATACAATCAACTCATGGGATACTCCTTCTCTGGCACGCCGTTGTGCTGCCCGCCGTTCTTTTACCACCTGAAGAGACCACCCACCAAAACGGAATCACACTGTTGGACTCTGAACTTCTAGGCCAGGGGTAGTCAACCTTGGCTCTTTTATGACTCGTGGACTTCAACTCCCAGAATTCCTGAGCCAGCATGGGGGAACTATGGCCCCCTCATGACTCGTGGACTTCAACTCCCAGAATTTCTGAGCCAGCATGGCTCAGCTTGGAACCCTCTCCCTTTCCCCTCAGCATGGCTGGCTCAGGAATTCTGGGAGTTGAAGTCCACGAGTCATGAGGGGGCCATAGTTCCCCCATCCTGGCTCAGGAATTCTGGGAGTCGAAGTCCAAGAGTCATGAAGGGGGCCATAGTTCCCCCCTGGGAGTCGAAGTCCACGAGTCATATAAAAGAGCCAAGGTTGCCTACCCCTGTTCTAGTCCAACCTTCTCCTCAAGCAGGAGAAAATATGGAGGCCAAACACAACATCTTTTGAGGGGGGCAGAGATTTTGGTTTGATCTGGGGAGAGGGGTGCCCCGTGAATCCCTACCTGCAATCTATAAACCTGGGACGACCCGGCTATTGAGCATTAGAGCCTTATAGCAGAATAACAGAGCTGGAAGGGAGCTTGGAGGTCATCTAGTCCAGCCCCCTGCTCCAGCAGGAGACCCTATACCATTTCAAACAAATAGCTGTCGAGTCTCTTCTTGAAAACCTCCAGTGTTGGAGCATTCACAGCTTCTGGAGGCAAGTAGTTCCACTGGTTAATTGTTCTGTCAGGAAATTTCTCCTTAGTTCTAGGTTGCTTCTCTCCTTGATTAATTTCCATCCGCTGCTTCTTGTCCTGCCTTCAGGCGCTTTGGAGAGTAGATTGACTCCCTCTTCTTTGGGGCAGCCCCTGAGATACTGGAAGACTGCTATCATGTCCCCCCTCGTCCTTCTCTTCCTTAAACTAGACATACCCAATTCCAGCAATTGTTCCTTGTATGTTTTAGCCTCCAGTCCCCTGATCATCTTTGTTGCTCTTCTCTGCACTCTTTCTAGAGTCTCAACATCTTTTGTACATCGTGGTGACCAAAACTGGATGCAGGATTCCAAGTGTGGCCTTACCAAGGGGTTGTAAAGTGGTATTAATACTTCACGTGATCTTGATTCTGTCCCTCTGTTAATGCAGCCCAGCACTGTGTTGGCTTTTTTGGCAGCTGCAGCACACGGCTGGCTCACATTTAAGTGATTGTCCACTAGGATTCTGAGATCCCTCTTCCCATTACTACTATTGAGTGACCACTTACAACCAAGGCAATATCCCCAGGGTGACACCATCCAACGACACAAGCTTGGCAACTGGAATGTACAGGTCATCCTTGACCAATAGCAGTTCGCCTAGTTATGACCCAATTGCACGGCCGTGCTAGGCACACAAAAAAGTAGATCCAGGCCAGACCCTCGGCGGGCGAACAAGCAGGGAGACCACCAATGCCCTCACAGCACCGAAAGATCGTGGCAAGACTTGGAACGGACCTTCCGTGCGACTTTTTGGTTGTTGCGTGCCACCAGCCGGTCCAGGAAACGCCGCACTTTCTTGGTCAAGCTCTCCTTCCGTTTGTAAAGCGACCTGCGCCGTTCGTTGGCCTCCTTGCTGTCCTGGCGCAGGCGGATCTGCCGCACCACCCCTTCGAAAAGTTCGGTCACGTTGTGCTGGAGGGCGGCGGATGTCTCGATGAATTTGCAGTTGAAAACCACGGCGCAGGTCCGGCCTTCTGCAAAGGAAAAACACACACACACACACACAAGCTAGTGAGCAAGACGTTGATGTCTCCGGCATATTCCAAAAGGCAACTGGACTTTGTGGGGTTTTTCCCACCCCCCTTGAAAAGGTTTCGCTTCTCATCCAACAAGCAGAACGGAAGAAGCTTCTTGGATGAAAAACGAAACGTTTTCAAACTTTGGGAAAAATCCAGAGAAGAGCAACTAAGATGATCCAAGGCCTGGAGGCTAAAACGTACGAAGAACAGCTGCGGGACTTGGGTTTGGCCAGTCTAAAGAAAAGAAGAAACAGGGGAGACATGATAGCAGGATTCCAATATCTGAGGGGCTGCCCCAAAGAAGAGGGGGTCAGGTTGTTCAACAAAGCACCAGAGGGAAGGACGAGAAACAACGGTTGGAAACTGACCAAAGAGAGAAGCAACCTGGAATTAAGGAGAAACTTCCTGACAGTGAGGACAATTAACCAGTGGAACCGCTTGCCACCAGAAATCGTGGGCGCTCCATCACTGGAGATTTTTAAGAAGAGACTAAAGATTCACCTGTCTGAGATGGTATAGGTTCTCCTGCTTGAGCAGGGGGCTGGACTAGAAGACCTCCAAGGTCCCTTCCAGCTCTACTCTACTCTACTCTACTCTACTCTACTCTACTCTACTCTACTCTACTCTACTCTACTCTCTCCTCTCCTCTCCTCTCCTCTCCTCTATTCTATTCTATTCTATTCTCCTCTCCTCTCCTCTCTTCATTATTCTCTTCTTTCTTTTCATTATTCTCTTCTCTTCATTATTCTCTTCTCTTCTTATTCTACCGTTAAAAATGGTTGAGTCTCATTGTGGTCATAAGATAAACCAGAACCAAATGCAGAGTGGATTAAAACCGGTCATAAAATGGGGACAATAACAGTAATTGCAGGTATCCCTTGACTTAAAGGTCCCTTCCAGCTCTTTTTCTGTTCTATTCTATTCTATTCTCTTCTCTTCTATTCTGTTCCATATTTTCCATTCCATTCCATTCCATTCTTTCCCTATTCTACTCTACTCTACTCTACTCTACTCTACTCTACTCTACTCTACTCTACTCTACTCTACTCTACTCTACTCTACTCTACTCTACTCTATTCTATTCTATTCTATTCTATTCTTTGTGACAACTGTGACCTAGAATGATTGGGAATCTCCTGAGACACTCATGGTTACAATCAGAAAAGATGCTTCATCTGACTACTTTGTCATTTAGCACACCAGGTTAAGCTATAAACGAAGAGACTTTGCGTGTCAGAAGCCAGCTTGGAAGGCCACAAGCGACGATCACATAAGACTGCAATTGCCGCGAATCCAAGCCTGTTGCGAAGCACTCAAATTTTCGATCACCTGTCCCTGGGGATTCTGCAGCCCTGTGGGGACCGCCTGTAAACCCTTTCCTTTTCTCCGTGCTCTTGCAATTTTGAACGGTCGCTAAAAGAATGGGTCGTAAGTCGGGGGACTCTCTGCAGCTCACAGGGTGGTTTGCTGCTATAAGGTCTGTCCGCTGAAAGCAGCAGCCCATAAAATTGGGGGGGGGGGAACGACTTCAGCCCTAGGTTAGAAGATGGTGTAAATAAAGGTAGTTTTTGTGCAATACACTCAACCGGGCCAAAAAAGGAGGGGAAGGAGAGAGAGAGAGGGAGAGAGAGAGAGAGAGAGAGAGAGAGAGAGAGAGAGAGAGAGAGATGGCAAACTCCCACGTTCCAGTAAAAGAAAAAAAACTTTTACGAAGTTTTTTTTTAATTGGCCTAAGGATTCTCTAGCTTAAACTGGCCTTCATGCAGCACGGAAAGTTTGATTAGAGCTCTACTGTATGTAGAGTTGTGCATACATAAATAAAGGTAACCAACGAGAAAGCATTGGGTGCGTAACACCAGACATGTCACTGGAAGGCAAAGTCACAAAACTATTTTGCCAGTGTCATGCGGGGGAAATTCACTGGAGAAAGCAATCAGGAAGGGAAGAGTTAGCGGTAAAACAGGCCTTGCCAGAGAACACGGTGGCTGGAGAGCATCAAAGCTGACACCGGCCAGAGCATAGGAGAACTCAAAGAAGCAGAGCAAGATGGGAAGACATGGAGAGACCTGGCCCATAGAACAGGACAGGACAGAACATTAGTTGGGAGGGACCTTGGAGGTCTTCTAGTCCAGCCCCCTGCTCAGGTAGGAGACCCTATACCATTTCAGACAAATGGCTGCCCAGTCTCTTCTTAAAAACTTCCAGTGTTGGAGCATTCACTGCTTCTGGAGTCAGGTTGTTCCACTGGTTAATTGTTCTGTCAGGAAGTTTCTCCTTAGTTCTAGGTTGCTTCTCTCCTTGTTTAAGTTTCCATCTGTTGCTTCTCATCCTGCCTTCAGGGGCTTTGGAGAATAGCTTGACTCCCTCTTCTTTGGGGCAGCCCCTGAGATATTGGAAAGCTATTATCATATTACCCCTAATCCTTCTCTTCGTTAAACTACTACACATACCCAATTCCAGCAACCGTTCTTGATGTTTTAGCCTCCAGTCCCCTGATCATCTTTGTTGCTCTTCTCTGCACCCTTTCTAGAGTCTCAACATCTTTTTTACATCGTAGTGGCCAAAACTGGATGCAAGATTCCAAGTGTGGCCTTACCAAGGCCTTGTAAAGTGGTTTCTTGATTCTATCCCTCTGTTGATGCAGCCTAGCACTGTGTTGGCTTTTTTGGCAGCTGCAGCACACGGCTGACTGAACTGATGAAGTTTCTTGGATGAGAAGCAAAACGTCTTCAAGGGGAAAAAAACAAAGTCCAGTTGGCTTTTGAAAAGCATCTTTGAGACAGAAGAACTAGGGCTGACACCATAGCAGTCTTCCAATATCTCAGGGGTTGCCCAAAGAAGAGGCAGTCAAGCTATTTTCCAAAGCACCAGAAGGCAGGACAAGAAGCAACGGATGGAAACTAATCAAGGAGAGAAGCAACTTAGAATTCAGGAGATTTTCTGTCCATGAGAAAAATTTATCAGTTTAATCAATGGAACAGAAGTGGTGAATGCTCCATCACTAGAGGTTTTTAAGAAGAGACTGGACAACCATTTGTCCAGAATGGTATGGGGTCTCCTGCTTGAGTGGGTGTGGGGTGGGACTAGACGATCTCCAAGGTCCCTTCCATTCTGTATTCTCTTCATTAGATTACACATTCCCAGTTCTCCCAATCGTTCACCCTCCAGCCATGAATGCTCTCTGAAGGACTTTGGGGCAGCCCAAAAGCCGGG
The DNA here is from genome assembly GCF_001527695.2 of Protobothrops mucrosquamatus. Classification (NCBI taxonomy): domain Eukaryota; kingdom Metazoa; phylum Chordata; class Lepidosauria; order Squamata; family Viperidae; genus Protobothrops; species Protobothrops mucrosquamatus. The sequence continues at coordinate 81,221 of NW_015391585.1, read as the reverse complement.
TGTTGTCGTGGGGAGGGGACCACGCTGGGGTCCTCCAACCCTACATTCCTACAACATTCAAGAACCTGTCCCAAAGGTGCTTTTCCAACTGGACTTTCTTGGTTTTTTTTCCTTGAAAATATTTTGCTTTTCATCCAAGTAGCTTCTTCAGAGTTGATTGTTCTCACTGAGGAAATAAATTCCTCTGAAGTTCTAAATTGTTTCTCTCCTTGGTTAGTTTCCCTCCATTGCTTCTTGTCCTGCCTTCTGGTGCTTTGGAGAATAGCTTGACTCCCTTCCTTCCTTCCTTCCTTCCTTCCTTCCTTCCTTCCTTCCTTCCTTCCTTCCTTCCTTCCTTCCTCCATCCTCCCTGTTCTTTCTTTCTTGCTCTTTTTTCTTTCTTGCTTGCTCTTTTTTCTTCTTTTCTTTCTTTCTTTCTTTCTTTTTCTCTCTTTCTTTCTCTTCTCTTTTTTCTTTCTCTTTCTTTCCTTTCTTTCTTTCTCTTTCTTTTTTTATTTATTTCTTTCTTCTTTCCTCCCTCCCTCCCTTCCTTCCCTCCCTCCCTCCTTCTCTTCCTTTCCTTTCCTTTCCTTTCCTTTCCCTTCCCTCCTTCCTCCCTCCATCCTCCGTTCTTTCTTTCTTTCTTTTTTCTTTCTTTCTTTTTCTTTCTTTTTCTCTCTCTCTCTTTCTTTCTCTTTCTTGTCTTTTTTCTTTCTTTCTCTTTCTCTTTTTTCTTTTTTTTCCTTTCTCTTTTTCTTTCTCTTTCTTGTCTTTTTTCTTTCTTTTTCTTTCCTTTTCTTTCTCTTTTTTTTTCTTTCTCTTTCTCTCTTTCCTTCTTTCTTTCTTTCTCTTTCTTTCTCTTTCTTTTATTTATTTTCCTTCCTTCCTTCCTTCCTTCCTTCCTTCCTTTCTTTCTTTCTTTCCTCTTCTCTCTCTCCCACCCTCTCCCCAAAGAACCAAAGCAGCTCCTTCGATAAGAAGCAAAATATTTTCAAGGGGGAAAAAAAAAATCCCACGAAAGTCCAGTTGTCATTTGGAAGAAAAAAAAGCACCTTTGGGGCTAAACCGTGACCTGGCTTGGCCCTCCTGGGACCCACCTTCCACGGAGACCTCTCGGGAGCGCACCAGGTCGGTCTTGTTCCCCACCAAGATGATGGGGATGTTCTCTGCCTGCCGGGTCCTCCGAAGCTGGATGCGCAACTCCGAGGCGCTCTCAAAGCTGGCCCGGTCGGTGATGGAGTAGACCAGGACATAGGCGTTGCCCACCTGCATGCAGTAATTGTGCAGCCAGTTGTCTTCTTCCAAGGACTGCAAAAAAAAAAAGAAGATGGAATAAGAATAGAACAGAACAGAACAGAATAGAATAGAATAGAATAAGAATAGAATAGAATATAAATTAGAATAATAGAATAGAATAGAAATTAGAATAGAATAAAATAGAAATTAGAATAGAATAGAATAGAATAGAATAGAATAGAAATTAAAATAGAATAGAATAGAAATTAGAATAGAATAGAATAGAAATTAATAGAATAGAATAGAATAGAATATAAATTAAAATAGAATAGAAATTAGAATAGAATAGAACAGCTTAGAGTAGAGTAGAATACAATAGAAATAGAATAGAATAGAAATTAGAATGTAATAGAATAGAATAGAAATTAGAATAGAATAGAATAGAAATTAAAATAGAATAGAAATTAGAATAGAATAGAATAGAAATTAAAATAGAATAGAATAGAAATTAAAATAGAATAGAATAGAAATTAGAATAGAATAGAATAGAATAGAAATTAGAATAGAATAGAAATTAGAATAGAATAGAATAGAATAGAATAGAATAGAATAGAATAGAAATTAGAATAGAATAGAATAGAACAGCTAAGAGTAGAGTAGAGTAGAGTAGAGTAGAGTAGAGTAGAGTAGAGTAGAATAGAATAGAATAGAATAGAATAGAATAGAATAGAATAGAATAGAATAGAATTATGGAATGGAATGGAACAGAACAGAAGAGAATAATAGCTGGAAGGGACCTTGGAGGTCTTCTAGTCCAGCCCGCTACTCAAGCAGGAGAACCTATACCATCTAAGACAAGTGACTGTCTAGTCTCTTCTTAAAAATTTCCAGTGATGAGAAGAGAAGAAGGGTCTCCATTGACCTCCATCCCACCCTGATCCAGGCCTAGGCTGGGCTTGGCCTTTGGAGTCAAAAGTGAGAGGAATATACCTTTGCGTCCTTTTTTTTGCGCAGCGCAAAGTGCACGTTGTCAACTCTACAATCACATCACACAAGAAGTCTCAGCACAGGTGATAAGTTTGTGCAAGCATCCAGGTTGAGGACAGGACAAAAAGATACCCATTGCTTGACTTCCCAGGACAGCTGCTGCCACTGCTGGACTGAACCTCAAAGAATTAATGGAATTGATTTATTTGTATTCCGCCTTTTAATATTTTATTACAAATAACTCAAGGTCGTGAACTTATCCAACACAACTTTTTCTCCTCCTATTTCCCCCCACAACAATAACCCTGTGAGGTGGGCAGGGCTGAGAAAGACGGACTGGCCCAGAGTTACTCAGCCAGTTTTCATGCCTAAGGCGGGACTAGAACTCACCCTCTCCTAGTGATTGGCCCAGAGTCACCCAGGCAGCTTTCATGCCTAAGGCGGGACTAGAACTCACCCTCTCCTGCCGATTGGCCCAAAGTCACCCAGCTGGCTTTCACACCTAAGGCGGGACTGGAACTCACTGTCTCCTGGTGATTGGCCCAAAGTCACCCAGCCGGCTTTCATGCCTAAGGCAGGACTAGAACTCACTGTCTCCTGGCGATTGGCCCAAAGTCACCCAGCCAGCTTTCACGCCTAAGGCGGGACTAGAACTCACCATCTCCTGGCGATTGGCCCAAAGTCACCCAGCTGGCTTTCATGCCTAAGGCGGGACTGGAACTCACCATCTCTTGGTGATTGGCCCAAAGTTACTCAGTCAGTTTCATGCCTAAGGCGGGACTAGAATTCACCGTCTCCTGGTGATTGGCCCAAAATCACCCAGCCGGGACTAGAACTCACGGTCTCCAGCTTCCTAGTCTGGTATATAAATTTAAATTTATAAATTTATAATAATAATATATAATATTATTAATATTATATAATATAATAATATATACATTTAAATAATAATAATAATAATAATAATAACAACAACAACAACAACAGACCAAGAGGTTGTGCGAGGTTTGACAGCGTCCACATCAGAGTTTCTCAATCTTGACCACTTTAAGACAGGGGGTCCGGTCTCCCTCTCTCTCTCAGCCCAGCCCAGCCCACCTCACAAGGTCGTTGTGGGGGAAAATAGGAGGAGAAAGGTGTGTTGGATAGGTTCACTGCCTTGGCCGAAATAATAACGGCGGGATACAAAGACACGAATAAATTTTGCACGCCAGTCAAAAAAGAGCATTTTGCAGATGTTCTCTGTCCGAGAAAGATGCAGGCTCCCTCCCCTGTTTGAGAAAGGTACCCCTGGCCTGGATCTCTGGGTCAGGCCATTCCCACCTACCCGCTTCTCAGCCTCCCAGGGGTCGATCGCCACCAGCGTGGTCTCCTCCCCGTCCACGGACAAGGTGCGCTCGTAGGTGTCCTCTGGAAGAAAGCAGAAGCAGAACTGGGTCCGTTGGCCACGAATTGCTTCGGAATTAGCAATAAAGAGGAGAGACCCGGAGACCCGGAACCATCCCAGACTCCAGAAACATGGAGGGAGCCTGTGGGAGCAGCCACGGCAGCCACGGGAGGGCAAGTGGTTTAAATCGGGCAGCAAAGGGGCCGAAAGTCACCAACCATAGAATAGTAGCCCATCCAGTTCAAGCAAAAAAGCAGGACGGACAAATTTTGGGGTCCTGGGTGCCCTCTGAGCTTGGTGGCTTTCTTACAGATGTTTCGTGACCCAGCTAGGGAACATCATCAATACTAGAAGGAAGGAGGGTTTGCAGAGACGGGGAGGGAGAGGAGGAAGGGGAGGAGGAAGAGGAAGAGGAGGAGGAGGAGGACTGTGGGGTCCTGGGTGCTCTCTGAGCTTGGTGGCTTTCTTACAGATGTTTGGTGACCCAACTAGGTAACATTATCAATATTAGAAGGAAGGGGGTTTGCAGGGAGGAGGAGGAGGAGGAGGACTATGGGGTCCTTGATGCTCTCTAAGCTTGGCTGTTTTCTTGCAGACGTTTCAGTACCCAACTAGGTAACATCGTCAGTGCTAGAAGGGAGTATGGCTTGTGGAAAGGAGGAGGAGGAGGAGGAAGAAGAAGAGGAGGAGGAGGAGGAAGAGGAGGAGGAGGAGGAGGAGGAGGACTGGTGGTCCCTGGTGTTCTCTAAGCTTGGCTGTTTCCTTGCAGACATTTCATGACCCAACTAGGGAACATCATCAGCGCAAATCTCCCTTCCTTCTAGCGCCGATGACATTACCCAGCTGGGTCATGAAACGTCTTCAAGAAAACAAGCTCAGAGAGCGCCAACGACCCCACCGTTCAAACCAGAGCTAGGGGGAAAAAAAAAATTCCTGGGGAATCCGGATTCCAAGAGAATTCTGCCAGCTCTTTTACCAACCCTCCCCCCTCCCAGCTCTGAACTTACCACCTCAGCATTCCTTGAGAAATGGCTTTTTTTGAAAATAGCCTGCCTCTTATGGGATCACGAACCACCACTCCCCAAAAGGGAAACCGGGCCCACTGTTTCCTCCCCACCCATCCACCCACCCACCCCAAAAAAGCACAATGGGAGTAGCATAATTCCGGATCCCGCCCCATCGCCCTCCAGAGAAAAGTTACAAGAGCTTGTTGGAGACCCACCTTGCTGTTGCTCCAAAGAGTCCTTCTCTTGGACCCCGGCAAAGAGACTCACCAGGCTGCTCTTGCCCACCCCGGGGTCCCCCAGAAACACCACCCGGTAGAGGGATCCCGACGACTCCTCCGAGCTGGGGGACTCGGACCGCCAGCCCCCGCAGGGCTCCGGCAGGCAGGCTCGCGGCTCGCAGGAAAGGGACTGCCCCAACTGGGGGTGGCAGGGCTCGGCCCCCCTGCTCCGAGGGCTCAGCCTCTCCCGGTGAGAAGCCGGAAGAGGGGTGCTGGCCCGTCGCTGGCACGGACCACCGGGGCTCCCCTGTTGGATGTTCAGGGTCATCTTCTTCTGCCAAAGAGAATCGGTCCCCAGATGAGGGTTGCGGCACTGAAAAGATGAGGGAGGGGTCCACCTCTTCTCCAAAGCCCCTGAAAGGCAGGACAAGAAGCCACGGATGGAAACTCATCAAGAAGAGGAGCAAACCTGGAATTAAGGAGAAACAATTAGCCAGCGGAACTACTTGCCTCCAGAAGTGGTGGGCGCTCCATCACTGGAGGCTTTTAAGAAGAGACTGGACAGCCACTTGTCTGAGATGGTATAGGGTTTCCTGCCTGAGCAGGGGATTGGACTAGATCAGGGCTTTTCAACCTTTTCACCCATTTTACCATCTGAGTTCCACCAGTCGCCTAGCAAGGTGTCAACAACTTGATGACCAAAAAAAAAAAAAAAAGGAAAAAAGGGATGAAGTACAGGTAGTCCTCAACTTACAACAGTTCGCTTAGTGACTGTTTGAAGTTACAATGGCACTGAAAAAAGG
>NW_015391585.1:66303-72341 GCF_001527695.2 Protobothrops mucrosquamatus | reverse complement strand
GGGGATTGGACTAGATCAGGGCTTTTCAACCTTTTCACCCATTTTACCATCTGAGTTCCACCAGTCGCCTAGCAAGGTGTCAACAACTTGATGACCAAAAAAAAAAAAAAAAGGAAAAAAGGGATGAAGTACAGGTAGTCCTCAACTTACAACAGTTCGCTTAGTGACTGTTTGAAGTTACAATGGCACTGAAAAAAGGCCCCCCCAAGCCACAGCCGAGCAAGACACCTGCCTGCCCACCCGGCGGCGCTCTTCCTCCTGTCCGAGGTTTCCATTGTTGTGATAATTTCTGTTGAGGATTGGCAGCGGGGGTGGGGTGGGGGGTGTTTGGTTTTTATTCCCCCCCCCCCGTCTGCTGGGTTTGGTCACTTCAGGTTTTGGTCACTTCACATGACCCTGGGACACTGTGACCGTCGTAAATATGAATCAGTTGCCAAACATTGAATGTAAATCACAAGACCCTGGAGAGGCTGCAACATTCCAGCTGATCGGTGCTTCTTCTGGGCTCAATAGAAGTGTCAGGATCAGCGCCGAGCTTCAGCTGGATCCTGGTGCTGATCCTGGCGCTTCCGCTGAGCCCTGACAGCCCTGCAGCTCCAGCCGTCTCTCGCTCAGGCTTGTGCGGTGCTGCCACCGGTTCAGCTCATTCCCCTCCCTCACTACCACTTTTCTAGAATGGTCACGTACCACCTGCCAGGTGCCAATGTACCACAGGTGGTACCCATCCCACTGGTTGAAAAGCCCTGGACTAGATGACCTCCAAGGTCCCTTCCAACATCATCATCATCATCATCATCATCACCATCACCCCCATCACCACCACCATCATCAATTTGGGAAACACTTGGCAAGTGGAGCAGATACGTCCCAGCAAAAGTCACTGAGCTGTTTTGTTTCTCTATCCATTTCTTTGCCCTTCTCTTAAAAAACAATTAAAAAAAAACACTAATCAAGAAAACATCCAAAACAAAAAGAGCCTAAGAACAAAAACAATTAAAGCTACCAAAAGAAAAAGGAAGAACCCCGTCTAATTTGGGAGAATTATCTCAACAATTTGCAACCTCGAGGGAAAAAACAATAACAATTAAACCTCTCTTTCAGCGTTACTAAACCCAAGGATATTTTTATAAACTGTTGACAGAGCTAAAAATGGAGATTAAATGTTAAAAGAATTGCAATCTTTAAAAAAAAAAAAAGAATTATTCAGGCTTCCGAGCTGCTGGGTTAACATTTTCAGCCCGTCATTTCCGAGTTTTAAGTAACATTGATCCCCCCAATATATATATATATATATATATATATAAGGAATTCGGAACTTACAACCGTTCTTTTAGTGACCGTTCAATATTATGAGACCAATGAAAAAAGTGACTTATGATCCTTTTTCACACTTACGACCGTTGCAGCATTCCTCATAGTTATGTGATCAGAATTCAAATGCTTGGCAACTGGCATGTACTTAGGACGGTTGCAGTGTCCCTGGGTCACCTGATCCCCTTTTGGGACCGTCTGATAAGCCAAATCAACGGAGAAGCCAGATTCGCTTAACCACCGTGTCACTAACCTAACAACTGCAGTGATTCACTTAACAACCGTGGCAAGGAAGGTCGTAAAACGGGGCAAAACTCACATAACGACTGCCTTGCTTAACAACGGAAACTTGGGGCTCAGTCGTAAGTCAGAGACTACCTGTACTTGAAGTTGGTTTTGTTTTGTTTTTTACAATATTAGTTTGTCAAAATATAAAACACGAAGAGAAATTCAAAAAAACATATAACAATACTTGAAGTTTTCTACCTTCAATAAATCCGCTGGCTTCCTAAGAAACCCTGAATTACTTTCTTGTCCGACACCGTTTTATGGACCATAAAACAGCTCTGCTCTTCAGGATGAAAACTAGTGTAATTTTCTTTTTTTCCTCCACTTTCCCCCTGGAGATTTCAATCCAAGCAAGTAGCAAAACAGAGAAGCTAAAATGTACCAAGTGCAACTTGCAACTTCTGTGCAGAGAGCTTTTGTTAATACAGTGCCAACAAACACAGTGCAAGGCTGCATCAACAGAGGGAGAGAACCAGGAATCACGTGGAGTGTTAATACCACTTTACAAGGCCAATCTCTTCTTGAAAACTTCCAGTGTTGGAGCGTTCACCGCTTCTGGAGGCAGGTAGTTCCACTGGTTAATTGTTCTGACTGTCAGGAAGTTTCTCCTTAGTTCCAGGTTGCTTCTCTCCTTGGTTAGTTTCCATCTGTCACTTCTTGTCCTGCCTTCAGGCGCTTTGGAGAACAGAACAGAGTGGGAAGGGACCTTGGAGGTCTTCTAGTCCAGCCCCCTGCTCAAGCAGGAGACCCTATACCATTCCAGACAAATGGCTCTCGAATCTCTTCTTAAAAACTTCCAGTGTTGGAGCACCCACAGCTTCTGGAGGCAGGTGGTTCCACTTATTACTCAATTAATCCACAGATTAATTATTCAGACTTGTTTCCTTGGTGCTTTTGGCTGCTGGCAGATTTCATTCAGCTACCTCTGCTTTTAATTTAAATTTAAATTTTACTACCTGGATCCTCTTTTGGGCTAGATGAAGAAGAAGCACCTTAGCCCACAGATGAAATCAAAGTATCACCAAGCCCATCGTCCTTTTGAGTCTTTTATGGTGCTCTCTCTCTCTCTCTCTCTCTCTCTCTCTCTCTCTCTCTCTCTCTCTCTCTCTCTCTNAGTTGAAGTCCACTCCTCTTAAAGTCTATATCAGGGGTCTTCAAAGTTGGCCCTTTTATGACTTGTGGACTTCAACTCCCAGAATTCCTCAGCCTGGGAGTTGAAGTCCACAAGTCTTAAAGTTGCCAAGTTTGAAGATCCCTGGTGCATAATGAAAGTTCTGTATCTGTGCGTGTCTGTCAATGATAACCAAACGGGGGTTTATTTCCGAATTGCCCTCGTATTCAATGCAGTTATGTATATCTGGCCTTTATTTTTTATTTTTTTTAACAAACAACTCCCACAATACAGATAGCCCTCAACTTACGACCACAATGGAGCCCCCAATTTCTATTGCTAGACACGACGGTTGTTAAGTGAGGCGTGCTCCATTTTTACGACCTTTCTTGCCACGGTTTTGTTCCCTTAGAATGGTCACTAAACAAATGGTCGTGAGTTCAAGGATCACCTGGAATGCGCAGTCCAGAGCTGCCCAAAGATACGCAAAGTAAACCCGTCTTTGCAAGTTGCTCAGTTTTTTCCTTTTTTTTTGTCTGCGTTTGTCTTTCTGCACCGTTTCGGGCCCAAAGATTCAGGTCTCCGTCTTCAAGGGGACTTGTGTGTATGTCGTGATTTGAACCGCAGTCCTCCTCGGCAAATGAGTTGCTTTGGTGTAAATGGAGAGTTATGGTTTGTGTTTAAATGTAAGGTCAGACCTGTGATGGCATCCCAGACTTAACAAGGGAAAAGACACTCTCAGCTTAAATGCCCTCTGTCTCCACCTAGTGGTGAATTCAGAGGCTGCAATGGGAAAAAACTGGATCCATTCTTTCTTTCTTCCTTTCTTTCTTTCTCTATCTCTTTGTGCCTTTCTCTTTCTGTCTTTCTTTTTCTTTCTTTCTCTCTCTCACTCTGCGCCTTTCTCTTTCTCTCTCTCTTTTGTCTCTATTTCTCTTTCTCTCTGTGCCTTTCTCTTTCTTTCTTTCTATGCCTTTCTGTCTTCTTTCTCTGTCTTTCTCTCTTATCTTTCTGTCTTTCTCTGTGCCTTTCTCTTTTTCTTTCTCTATCTCTTTGTGCCTTTCTCTTTCTCTCTTTCTCTTTCTTTCTCTCTGCCTTTCTGTTTCTGTTTGTTTTTCTCTTTCTCTGTGCCTTTCTCTTTCTTTTTCTTTCTGTCTCTCTGTGCCTTTCTTTTTTTCTTTCTTTCTTTCTTTGTCTTTCTCTGTGTGTGCCTTTCTTTCTCTATCTTTCTCCTTGTCTCTCCTTCTCTGTCGTTCTTTCTTTCTGTCTTTTTCCGTCTTTCTCTCTCTCTCTCTCTGTCTCTCTCTCACACACAAATGTGTTACAAACGAAACAACAGCAATGATTCATTTAACAACTCTGGCGAGAGACGTTGTAAAACGGGGCAAAACTCATTTAACTGTCTTGCTTAGCAACGGAAATAACAGAATAAGAGTTGGAAGGGACCTTGGAGGGCATCTAGTCCAACCCCCTGCTCAGGCAGGAAACCCTATACCATTTCAGACAAATGGCTGTCCAGTCTCTTCTTAAAAACTTCCAGTGATGGAGCATTCACAGCTTCTGGAGGCAGGTTGTTCAACTGGTTAATTGTTCTCACTGTCAGGAAATTCCTCCTTAATTCCAGGTTGCTTCTCTCCTTGACGAGTTTCCATCCGTTGCTTCTTGTCCTGGCTTCAGGGGCTTTGGAGAATAGCTTGACTCCCTCTTCTTTGGGGCAGCCCCTGAGATACTGGAAGGCTGCTATCATGTCCCCCCTCGTCCTTCTCTTCATTAAACTAGACATACCCAATTCCTGCAGCCGTTCTTCCTATGTTTTAGCCTCCAGTCCCCTGATCATCTTTGTGGCTCTTCTCCGCCCTCTTTGTTGGGCCAAACTGCCATCATAACTTGAGGACTAGCTGCATGCCCTTCCGTGCAGGGCAGAATTTAGCAGGATCCTGGTTTGCAAGAAAGCAGGGATCCTGGTCACTGGTCCTACCCCTGCAGCCTTGACTGCACTCCGCATTGGGGTACCACGGGGAGAACGGGCCCTTGATCTTTGGGGGTGTCTTGGTAATAAACCCACCACCATTCAGTCAGATAAGGGCTGCCTTTAATAGAGAAAAGAGAAAACCCCGACATAGTTGGACGAGGAAATTTGAAAACAGCTGCAAGGCTTAGCAAGACTAGGCTTTGCCCAGGATGTGGCACGCAATCCGGGCCAAACACGGCCAAACCAAACCAACAATGGAGCCTGGAAAGGGTTTTTTGCAATCCAGGCATCTCCTTCCCGCTTCGCTTCCCGCGGCTACAAGGGGAAATCGCCATCCGTCGGGATGTTGAGGACCACCTCCATATCCGGGGTGCATCTGGGGTGTGTGTGAAAGAGAGAAGCAGACAACATCAGATCCACACTAGGAAAGAAGGTGAGGCGTCAAAAGTAAGCCTCCCCCCCCTCAAAATGGCATCACAAGACCATGTGGGGGCTCGGGGGGCAGCCATCGGAACTACGAATCCGGGTCATAAGTACCGGTCGTCCTCAACGTACGGCCACGATTGAGCCCAAATATTCTGTGGCTGGGCCAGACCGTGGTTAAGTGAATTTTGACCCATTTTACGACTCTTCTTGCCGCAGTTAAGTTAGCCATAGGGTCATTAAGTGAATCTGGCTTTCCCTCATTGGTTTTGCTTGTCATAATAATAATACTAATAATAATACTAATACTAATACTAATAAAATAATAATAATAATAATAATAATAATAATAATAATAATAATAATAATAATAATAATAATAATGAAGTAGTAGTAGTAGTAGTAGTAGTAGTAGTAGTAGTAGTAGTAGTAGTAGTAGTAGTTGGAAGGGACCTTGGACAGTTAGAACAATTAACCAGTGGAACAACCTGCCTCCAGAAGCGGTGAATGCGCCAACACTGGACGTTTTTAAGAAGAGACTGGACAGCCATTTGTCCGAAATGGTATAGGGTTTCCTGCCTGATCAGGGGGTTGGACTAGATGACCTTTATCATCATCATCATCATCATCATCATCATCATCATCATCATCATCATCATCATTATTATTATTATTAATTATTATTATCATCATCATCATCATCTAGTCCAAGCCCCTGCTCAGGCAGGAAACCCTATACCAGGGGTGTCCAAACTTTTTTCAAAGAGGGCCAGATGGGATGAAGTGAACGTGCTGGAGGGCCGAACATTTTTCCGAACAGTCTTTGAACCATTACAATTAAATGCAAATGAATTATTTTATGCCTCTTTCCTCTCCCTCTCTTTCCTCTTTCTCTCTCTCTCTCTCTCCTTTCCCTTTCCTCTCCCCTCTCTC
>NW_015391585.1:61804-64366 GCF_001527695.2 Protobothrops mucrosquamatus | reverse complement strand
TGCGGCTTACGGGAGGGCTGGCCCACTCAGCAAAGGCTCCGGGGGGTTGCTCCCAGCGGGGATCCCGGGGCTTCCCCGCATGGCTCCCCAGCCACGTGCGCCTGGGACGGGGCCAGCCCGGGAAAGGGACTTCCTGGCCGCCCTTCTCCCAGGGGGCGGGACACCCGGGCGCAGGGCCAATGAGGAGCCCTGTGAGGGGTCAAGTCCCATGAGAGAGAGAGAGAGAGAGACAGAAGTGCAAGTGCCTCTGTCTCTGTCTCTCTCTCTCTCTCATGGGACTTGCCGGAGGGCCGTGGGAGGGCCGCATTTACATAGAGCAGGGAGGGCTGTTCGAGGGCCGGATTAAACCGGGCCGCGGGCCGCAAATGGCCCGCGGGCCGGACTTTGGACATGCCTGCCCTATACCATTCCGGACAAATGGCTGTCCAGTCTCTTCTTGAAAACTTCCAGTGTTGGAGCATTCACCGCTTCTGGAGGCAGGTTGTTCCACTGGTCGCCAAAAGGGGGTCACGTGACCCAGGACACTGCAAACCGTCGTAAATGTGAGCCACTTGCCAAGCATCTGAGTTTTCATCACATATTCGTGTGGGGATGCTCCAACAGTCGTTCAGTGTGAAAAACGGTCGTAAATCCCTTTTTTTCAGTGCCGTCATAACTTTGAACGGTCGCTAAATGGACTCGGACACTTGACAACTGAGTCGTATTTATGGGATTGCAGCGTCCCGGGCTCACACGATCCCCTTTTGCGACTCTTCTGACAAGCAAAGTCAACAGGAAGGCCCGGTTCCCTTAACGACCGGGTTACTAGTTTATCAACTGCAGTGATTCGTAAAACAGGTCAAAATTCACTTAACACCTGTTTCACCTAGCAACAGACATGTTGGGACTCCATTGTGGTCGTAAGCCGAGGACCATCTGTACACATTCGGGGCCTCTAGCATACATTGTGGGATGCTTATGCATCATATTCCTGTCTTTTAAATCCCAGGTTGCAATTGTACCCTTTCCATCGGTCGCTAAGCGACCAGTCGTAAGTCCAGGACCACCTGTAAAAACTTCTCGGCGGCCGTTTCTTACCCATGTTTCTCCAAAAATAAGACTGGGTCTTATTTTTATTTTTTTTGCACCAGGTCTTATTTTTGGGGTAGGCCTTACCTCACCTCCAGCACCAACAGCCCCACCCAGCCGGTCCACTTCTTCTGGGGCCGAACTTCTCCAGCTGCAGTCGGGCCTGCGTTTTGCAGTCAGGCCTTTCCAGAAGGCCTAAGCAGCCGAGTACCGAGCTATGGATTCAATCCATCGCTTGGTGCTCGGCTGCAGAGATCTTGCAGAACCGAGCTACGGATAGAGTCCATAGCTTGGTTTATGGCTGCAAAGGCCTTCCGGAAAGCCCCGTGACTGAGAAATGCAGGCCTGGCTGCAGAAGAGGCCTCGGAAGAAGACGTGGGCCGGCAAGGAGAAGCCTGGCTGCAAAATAAGTGGGTGCGGGGCGGGTGGGGCAGCTCCACCTGCCCACCCTGCCCCAGCTTGATTTTTAGGTGTGTATTTCGCCCCAAAACTAGGGGTAGGGCTTATATTAGACCCACCCCCAAAAATCAAGCTAAGGCTTATTGTTGGTGTAGGCCAGGGGTAGACAACCTGGGCTCTTTTATGACTCGTAGACTTCAACTCCCAGAGTTCCTGAGCCAGCAGTGCTGAGGGGAAGGGAGAGGTTTCCAAGCTGAGCCATGCTGGCTCAGGAATTCTGGGAGTCGAAGTCCACCAGTCATGAGGGGGCCATAGTTCCCCCATGCTGGCTCAGGAATTCTGGGAGTTGAGGTCCACCAGTCATAAAAGGGCCAAGTTTGAAGACCCCTGGTTTAAATATTGAAATATTTTTTCCTCATGGTCCCGTGATCAAAATTCAGGCGGAGAGGCCTAGCGAGGCCTAGTGAAGCCCGGCCTGGTGGCCTAGCGGCCAGGAAGAGCTGCGGCCCGACGCGGCGGCCTGACGCGGCGGCGACTTGGCGGCCTGATGGGGGCCGAGCTACGGAGCTACGGAGGGCGGCCCAGGCATGGAGAGGCCTAGTGAGGCCTAGTGAAGCCCGGCCTGGTGGCCTAGCGGCCAGGAAGATCTGCCCCCCGACGCGGCCAGGAAGAACTGCGGCCAGGAAGAACTGCGGCCTGACGCGGCGGTGGCCTAGCGGCCCGATGCAGCGGCGGCCTAGCGACCCGACGCAGTGGCGGCCTGACGGCCCGACGCAGTGGCGGCCTAGTGGCCCAACGCGGTGGCGGCTCGGCGGTCCGAGGAAGATCTGCGACCCGGGGCTGTGGCGATCTAGCGGCCCGACGCGATGGCGGCCTATTTCCCTCCCCTTTTTATGGGGTTCAAAGACCTGGGAATTATACCGCCTTTCCTCAATCCATCTTGCCCCGATTGAGATTGCCACCACGAGGACTTTCTCCCCTCCCCTACTTTGCTGATGGACCTCCGATACGACTGTGGACTGTATTCGAGGAGGGAACTGCTGGCCCTGCGCGACTCCCCCATCGCGCAGGCATGGCCCAATACCATTCTAAGGG
>NW_015391585.1:53600-59330 GCF_001527695.2 Protobothrops mucrosquamatus | reverse complement strand
AAGACTTGGTTATTCCAGCTTGCAGGACTGGCCTAGGGTAATTTTTAGAGGGGTTTTAATTATATTTTAATTGGACTACGTTTAAATATTTCTTTTTAATTAATTTTAATTCTGTAACTGTTATTTATGTATTTTTAATCGATTGTCAGCCGCCCTGAGTCCGCAAGGAGAAGGGCGGGATATAAATTTAATTTAATAAAAATAATAATAATAATAATAATAATTTGGGCAGGGGTAGGCAACCGTGGCTCTTTTATGACTGGTGGACTTCAACTCCCAGAATTCCCGAGCCAGCCACGCTGAGGGGAAAGGGAGAGGTTTCCAAGCTGAGCCATGCTGGCTCAGGAATTCTGGGAGTTGAAGTCCACGAGTCATGAGGGGGCCATAGTTCCCCCATGCTGGCTCAGGAATTCTGGGAGTTGAAGTCCACGAGTCATAAAAGAGCCAAGGTGGCCTACCCCCCGGTGTAGGCCTTACTTTCGGGAAAACATGGCAGTTGTATGCAACCCATGTGGCTGCCCGACAAGAGACGTGAAGGCGAAAAGGGAGGCCGTACTTGGGCCGGCGCAGAAGGACGTCGGGAAAAATGGTGTTGTAGGGGTCCCCAGCCGAGTGATGCAGGACAATGATGCTCTTGTGCAGCTCCTTCACTTCCTTCACCAGGTCGTCGATCACCTGAAATAATAGTAATAGTAATAGTAATAGTAATAGTAATAAGAATAAGAATAAGAAGAAATGAAGAAGAAGAAGAAGTAGTAGTAGTAGTAGTAGTAGTAGTTGGAAGGGATCTTGGAGGTCATCTAGTCCAACCCCCTGCTCAGGCAGGAAACCCTATACTATTTCGGACAAAGGGCTGTCCAGTCTCTTCTTAAAAACTTCCAGTGTTGGAGCATTCACTGCTTCTGGAGGCAGGTTGTTCCACTGGTCGCCAAAAGGGGGTCACGTGACCCCAGGGCACTGCAAACCGTCATCAAAGTGAGCCACTTGCCAGGCATCTGAGTCTGGATCACATATTCGTGTGGAGATGCTGCAATGGTCGTTCAGTGTAAAAAACGGTCGTAAATCCCTTTTTTTCAGTGCCGTCATAACTCATAACTTCAAGCGGTCGCTAAATGGACTCGGACACTTGACAACTGAGTCGTATTTATGGGGTTGCAGCGTTGTTGCAGAAGTTATTGTTGTTGTTGTTGGAAGGGACCTTGGAGACAGACAGATATAGATAGATAGATAGATAGATAGATAGATAGATAGATAGATAGATAGATAGATAGATAGATAGATAGATAGATAGATAGATAGATAGATAGATAGATAGATAGATGATAGATAGATAGATAGATAGATAGATGATAGATAGATGATAGATAGATAGATAGATAGATAGATAGATAGATAGATAGATAGATAGATAGATAGATAGATAGATAGATAGATAGATAGATAGATAGATAGATGATGGGTGGGTGGGTAGATAGATAGATAGATAGATAGATAGATAGATAGATAGATAGATGGATAGAAGAGACACACAGAGAGAGAGAGAGAGACAGACAGACAGACAGATGATAAGTTAATAATTTTTCTTTAAGTACAGGTAGTCCTCGGCTTACGACCACAATTGAGTCCAAAATTTCTGTTGCTAAGTGAAACATTTGTTTCCCATTTGTGAACTTTGCCCCATTTTACTTCCTTTCTTCCTGCAGTTGTTAAGTGAATCAATGCAGCCACATGGTTGTTAAGTGAATCTGGCTTCCCCCAATGACTTTGCTTCCCAGAAGGTCGCAAAAAGGGGATTGTGTGAACCCGGGACACTGTGCAACCATCATCAGTATGAGTCAGTTGCCAAGTGTTTGATTTTCGACGACATGACCACAGAGATGCTGCAACGGTCGTAGGTGTAAAAAAGGTTCTTAAGTCACTTTTTTTGGGGGGTGCCGTTGTAACTTTGAACTAAAGGAGCAGTTGTAAATCGAGGACTACCTGCATAGCAGAGACCTCAACTCAGGATTTCCCTTTGTCATCTATACGTAACAGTTTCTAGCGACCACGAAGGAACAGGTCGCCACCAGGTGATCAAGAGAAGAACTTCCTAACCAATCCTGAACATCAGCTGAGTTCTTTGCCAAGTTAACTGACTGCAATTCCCAGATTTCCTTGCCTCCTTTTGCGCTTTTATCTGCCTTCTCAGTTCCACGTTGTTCCGGTGCATCTGCTCCAGGCCGTCCTGATACTGCAGCAGCGTCTTCTAGAACGACAAAAAAAAGAAAGACGACAAAATTTAAGACGGGAACGGAACAGCGGTTCATGATTTCTGGCTGGCCACGTGAGGCGGCAAGATCCCTTAAATAGAGGTGGTCCTCGACTTTTAACTGTTCATTTAGCCGTTTGGTTAGCACTGAAAAAAAAGAGATTTAGGACCGGTCCTCCCACTTACGACCGTCGTAGCGTTCCCCCACGGTCACATGATCCAAATCCAGATGCTTGGCAACTGGCATGGACTTATGACGGTTGCACGGTGACCAGGTTTTGTGATCTTTTTCAGCCCGTGTGGGACAAGCCAATAGCTATTCTATTCTATTCTATTCTATTCTATTCTATTCTATTCTATTCTATTCTATTCTATTCTATTCTTCTATTCTATTCTATTATTCTATTCCATTCCATTCCATTCCATATTTTCCATTCCATATATTCTATTCTATTCTATTCTATTCTATTTAATGAAGAGAAGGACGAGGGGTGACATGATAGCAGGATTCCAGTATCTCAGGGGCTGCCCCAAAGAAGAGGGAGTCAAGCTATTCTCCAAAGCACCTGAAGGCAGGACAAGAAGCAATGGAGGGAAACTAACCAAAGAGAGAAGCAACCTAGAACTAAGGAGAAACTTCCTGACAGTGAGAACTATTAACCAGTGGAACAACCTGCCTCCAGAAGCGGTGAATGCTCCAACACTGGACGTTTTCAAGAAGAGACTGGACAGCCATTTGCCTGAAATGATATAGGTCTCCCATATGAGCAGGGGGTTGGACTAGATCAGGGCTTTTCAACCAGTGGTACGGGTACCACCTGTGGTACATTGGCACCTGGCAGGTGGTATGCGACCATCCTAGAAAAGTGAGCCCAGAAGAAGCGCCGATCAGCTGGAATGTTGCAGCATCTCCAGGGTCTTGTGATTTACATTCAGATGCTTGGCAACGGATTCATATTTATGATGGTCACAGTGTCCCAGGGTCATGTGAAGTGACCAAAACCTGCTGCAATCACCCAGCAGACGGGGGGAATAAAAACCAAACACCCCCCACCCCACCCCCGCTGCCAATCCTCAACAGAAATGCTCACAACAATGAAAACCTCGGACAGGAGGAAGAGCGCCGCCGGGTGGGCAGGCAGGTGTCTTGCTCGGCTATGGCTTGGGGGGGGGCTTTTTTCAGTGCCATTGTAACTTCAAACAGTCACTAAGCGAACTGTTGTAAGTTGAGGACTTCCTGTACTTCATCACTTTTTTCCTTTCCTTTTTTTGGGGGGGGGTCATCAAGTTTTTGACACCTTGCTAGGCGACTGGTGGTACTCGGATGTTGCCATATCCTAAAAGTGGTACAATGGGTGAAAAGGTTGAAAAGCCCTGGACTAGATGACCTCTAAGCTCCCTTCCAACTCTATTCTGATTGATTGATTGATTGATTGATTGATTGATTGAAATGGCATAAGCTCTCCTGCTTGAGCAGTGGGTTGGACTAGATGACCTCCAAGCTCCCTTCCAGCTGTATTCTGACTGATTGATTGGGGGGAAAAACCCTCAAGAAAGTCCAGTTCCTCTTTTGGGGATTCCACTCACATCGGCCACCGACTGCAGAATGCGCTCCTGCTCGTCCCGGGCTTTTCCCGCTAAGGAGTCCAGGAACCGCTTGGCCAGATCTTCGGTGTCTTCCAATTCGTACTGCAGGGGGGCAGAAGAGCAGAAAGAGAATGGGGGGGGGTGGTCTTTAAAGAAGGGTCCGAGGACTGCAGGGCCCCCCCCTCAGCCCACCTGTTGCTCTTCATTCAGGTTCCGGATGTTGCGCAGGAGGGAGGAGATCTGGACGGCCTTCAGCGGATACTCCTTGTCCATGTACGTCCGCAGGAGGTTGACCTCCTCCTGCAGGGTGTGGACCTTGGTGCCGACCCGTTTCAGCTCCAGGTCCATCTCTGGAGAGGAGAGAAAGAGAAGCTGTTTTCTGCGAACACCCCGGCACCCCTGGAGGAAGGAGGTTCTGATGGCAGCTATCAGAAGGAAATATACATATATAAAACCCTACGCACACATGTAAGCACACGTACATATATGTATAGTATGTATACACACACACATATGCACATATACATATATATGCATATATATACCTATACACATACATATCTATATACACACATACATATCTATCTATCTATCTATCTATCTATCTATCTATCTATCTATACACACACACATACACACATACATATATTCATATATATACATACATATAGATACACACATGCATACATATATATATATATATGAGAGAGAGAATATAGATAGATAGATAGATAGAGAGATAGAGAGATAGAGAGATAGATAAATAGATAGATACATGATAGATAGATAGATAGATAGATAGATAGATAGATAGATAGATAGATAGACAGACAGATAGATAGACAGACAGATGATAGATGATAGATAGATAGATGATAGATAGATAGATATAGATATATAAATAAATAGATAGATGGACAGACAGATACATGATAGATAGACAGACAGACAGATTAGATGATAGATGATAGAGAGATAGAGATAGATAGATAAATAGATAGATAGACAGACAGACAGACAGACAGACAGATAGATAGATAGATAGATAGATAGATAGATAGATAGATAGATAGATAGATAGATAGATAGATAGACAGACAGACAGACAGAAAGACAGATGGATAGACACAGATAGATAGATACATGATAGATAGATACATGATAGATAGATAGACAGACAGACAGACAGACAGACAGATTAGATGATAGATGATAGAGAGATAGAGATAGATAGATAGATAGATAGATAGATAGATAGATAGATAGATGATAGATAGATAGATAGATAGATAGACAGACAGACAGACAGACAGACAGACAGACAGACAGACAGACAGAAAGACAGATGGATAGACAGATAGATAGATACATGATAGATAGATACATGATAGATAGATAGATAGATAGATATAGATAGATAGATAGATAGATAGATAGATAGATAGATAGATAGATAGATAGATAGATAGATAGATAGATAGATAGATAGATAGACAGACAGACAGACAGACAGACACGGGTAAGGTCACATTTAAGGACTTACCTAGTGGCGTTGAGGGCAGCGAAGCGTAACTACTTTTCTGCCCTCATCGTGTCTGCGGGAAACCGCCCTGCCGCCCTTTTTCGGGTGTCCCGCTCCCTCCTACATCAGGGGGCACAAGGGGCCCCCTTGCAAGGGCGGGCAGAGGAGTTTGCAAGTTTCCTGCAAGATAAAATCGCTCGGATTCGGGAAGGGCTGACCTCCGAACGGGTTGGTCTGGGCGCGATGACGGAGGCGGGCCTTGATTCCAATCTATGGGTTGAGTTTGACCCCGTGACTCCAGAAGACATGGACAGAGTGCTGGGGCGACTGAATGCCACCACTTGTTTGTTGGACCCGTGTCCCTCCTGGCTGG
>NW_015391585.1:49442-52730 GCF_001527695.2 Protobothrops mucrosquamatus | reverse complement strand
GAGCACCCATGTGACACCTCTCCTGCGCGGGCTGCACTGGTTGCCTGTGGCCTTCCGGGTGCGCTTCAAGGTGTTGGTGACCATCTTTAGAGCGCTCCATGGCAGTGGACCAGGTTATCTGCAGGACCGCCTTCTGCCACATACCTCCCTTCGACCAGTCCGCTCCCACAGATTAGGCCTCCTCAGGGTGCCGTCAGCCAGACAATGCCGGCTGGCGACCCCCAGGGGGAGAGCCTTCTCTGTGGCAGCTCCTACCCTATGGAATGAGCTGCCCCCTGACCTCCGTACAATGGGGGACATACGCCTCTTCCGCCGAGCCCTAAAGACCTATCTGTTCCAAGAGGCCGGTCTGGCATAAATCTGAAACTCTACAATTTTAAATTGGGTATAATTTTATATTATTATAGTGGGTTCTAGGACAGGACAAATAATTTAATTAGTTTTGAATATTTTTAAATATTATGGTATTGCTGTTTTATTAATGTGCCTGTTCACCGCCCTGAGTCCCGCAAGGGAGAAGGGCGGTATATAAATCAAATAAAGTTGAATTTGAATTTGATAGATAGATAGATAGATAGATAGATAGATAGATAGATAGATAGATAGATAGATAGATAGATAGATAGATAGATAGATAGATAGACAGATAGACAGAAAGACAGATAGATAGACAGAAAGACAGATAGATAGATAGATATAGATAGATAGATAGATAGATAGATAGATAGATAGATAGATAGATAGACAGAAAGACAGATAGACAGAAAGACAGATAGATAGATAGATAGATAGATAGATAGATAGATAGATAGATAGATAGATAGATAGATAGATAGATAGATAGATAGATAGATAGATAGATAGATAGATAATTGCAAGGACCAGTCATAATTCCTTTTTTTTTTAATGCGGCTGTGACTTCGAACAGTCGCTAAACGAGGACAATTTTAAGTCGAGGACTACCTGTACATCTTGGCCCCCTTTTTTAAGATGCTTGATAAGCAACATTGCCATAATGCACTAATCTTTCCTCGGGGACCTCCTCTGCCCACCCCCTCCCCACCTCCCACTCTCCCCCACCCGGTGAGGAGGGCAGGCGGGCCCTGCTCACTCGTCATGTTCTTCTCCACGTTCTTCTCCACGGCTTTGAGCTCGGCTTTGGCTACGCCAACTTGGTTCTGATTGGAGTCCTGGAGAGTGGCGATGATCCGCTGTGGGATGGAAGCAACGGGGTGCAATTAACCAAGGGGAAGACAAGTTGCCTCCGGAAGCTGCGGGCGCTACATCCCTGGAGGTTTGCAAGAGACTGGACAGCCACCTGTCTGGATGGTGTAGGCCAGCGGTCGGCAACCTTGGC
Source organism: Protobothrops mucrosquamatus (assembly GCF_001527695.2). Taxonomy (NCBI): domain Eukaryota; kingdom Metazoa; phylum Chordata; class Lepidosauria; order Squamata; family Viperidae; genus Protobothrops; species Protobothrops mucrosquamatus. Next base: position 51,373 of record NW_015391585.1, on the reverse strand, counting down.
CCTTTTATGACTGGTGGACTTCAACTCCCAGAATTCCTGAGCCACCATGGAGGAACTATGGCCCCCTCATGACTGGTGGACTTCAACTCCCAGAATTCCTGAGCCAGCATGGGGGGAACTATGGCCCCCTCATGACTCGTGGACTTCAACTCCCAGAATTCCTGAGCCAGCATGGCTCAGCTCGGAAACCTCTCCCTTTCCCCTCAGCGTGGCTGGCTGAGGAATTCTGGGAGTTGAAGTCCACAAGTCATAAAAGAGCCAAGTTGGAAGACCCCTGGTTTAGCCATATGCAGCGTTGCTCAGCCTTGTCCAAGAGGGGTGGACTTCAACTCCCAGAATTCCCCAGCCAGCAAAGCAAAATTGGCTGGGGAATTCTGGGAGTTGAAGTCCATAAGTCATAAAAAGGCCACGTTGGAAGACTCCTGCTATATCTTTTCAGACAAATGGCTGCCTTTGCTGAACAAACAGACCAACCGACCGTTCAGGTGGGCGCCAAGCCCACCTGCTAAGGGGAGGTTGCCCTCTGCCTTGCTCTCTGCGGTGAAGGGCCCGACTGCAGGTGGGCTCTCCATGCCCCAAAGCCCGGCTCTGCTATTCCGACCTGCCCCCCCCCCCCGGCGGCCTTACGTACCCCAAACATGTCGTATTGCTGCAGGAGGGTTCTGGCTTGGCTGGCCGAATCGGCTTCCGTCTCCTGGATCTTCTCCATCAGGTCCTTATTCTTCTCCAGTAGCACGGAGGAATGGTACCGCAGTTCTTCCAGGCTGGTCATCTTGCTCTTAGAAAGCCGCTAAGGGGGGGGGAAGGTTGCAACAGGGGTTCTCGGTCTCTGCCCCTTTAAAAACGCATGGATTTCAACTCCCAGAATTCTGGGAATGGCAATCCAGACCCCTTAAAGTTGTCCAGGTTAAGGAAGACTGGATGACCAAACGGCTCCACTCCATCCTGATTGGCAATCAGAGGGAAGGAGAGCCCAGTCCTAGAATGGTGCAATCCCACCTTCCTTCCTTCTTCCCTCCTCCCTCACTCTCCCTTTCCTTCCTTCCTTCCTTCCTTTTTTCCTTCCTTTTTTCCTTCCAGATCAACGTTCCTACCTAGCTTCCTCCTTCCTTCCTTCCTTTCAAATCAACCTTCCTCCCTCCCTCCTTTTCTTCCTTCTCCCCTCCTCCCTCCCCCTTCCTTCTTTCCTTCCTTCCTTTCCTTCCAGATCAACCTTCCTACCTAGCTTCCTTCCTTCCTTCTTTCCTTCCAGATCAACCTTCCTACCTAGCTTCCTCCTTCCTTCCTTCCTTCCTTCCTTCCTTCCTTCCTTCCTTCCTTCCCTTTCCTTCTTTTCTTCCAGATCAACCTTCCTACCTAGCTTCCTCCCTTCCTTCTTCTTTTCTTCCTTCTCCCCTCCCCCTCCCTCCCTCCTTCCTCCCTCCCTCCTCCCCCTTTCCTTCCTTCCTCCTTCCCTCTCTCCCTCCCTCCCTCCTCCCTCCTTCCTTCCTCAAGATCAACCTTCCTTTTTTCCTCCCTCCCTCTCCCATCTTTCTAAACCTGCCCATCTCAGCCAAGTGGTTCTGAGTGGCTTACAATTCTAAACTCTCTGTTTCTCCAGGTGTTAACACTTTGCACCTTCCTTTCAGAACATAAGGGGGTCCAATCCCCAAATCTGAGGTTCTGCTCTCAAACTCCAGGGGAACACCATGTGAATCTGGACTCTCCCCCCCCCCCCAGCAGCCATCAGTGGGGCCCATGTGAGACACCCCCAGCCCTGTTTCCAGGGGCTCTTCCCTTCCGGTACCTGCAGGATTTTGATGTTGGCCTTGGCCATCTCCTCGGTCAGGGCTTGGTGCCAGCCCACCTTGTGCCTCATGGAGGGGGTGGCTCTCAAGGCCAGGGCCCGGGCCTTGCGGTCCTCTAGGAACAGAAGAGAAAGGGGGGGGGGG
>NW_015391585.1:44238-47214 GCF_001527695.2 Protobothrops mucrosquamatus | reverse complement strand
GGCCCATGTGAGACACCCCCAGCCCTGTTTCCAGGGGCTCTTCCCTTCCGGTACCTGCAGGATTTTGATGTTGGCCTTGGCCATCTCCTCGGTCAGGGCTTGGTGCCAGCCCACCTTGTGCCTCATGGAGGGGGTGGCTCTCAAGGCCAGGGCCCGGGCCTTGCGGTCCTCTAGGAACAGAAGAGAAAGGGGGGGGGGGGACACACCTGAGGCTGCTGCTCTGGTTAGACTGCCTAAAGCAGGTCAGAGGAGGCAGCCAGAATAGATTCTGCACCAAAAATTGGAAAGCAAAAGTTTTGTCTAGCAGTGAAGGCACCAGGCTAGAATCCAGGAGGTTGGGAGTTCTAGTCCTGCCTTAGGTATAAAGGCCAGCTGGGTGATTTTGGCCAATCACCAGTAGACTGTGAGATAGTTTTTGTCTGTCTATCTTTTTCCTTCCTGCCTGCCTGCCTGCCTTTCTACCTTCCTTCCTTCCTCTTCCTTCCTTCCTTCCCTCCCTCCCTCCCTCCCTCTTTCTTTCTTTCTTTCTTTCTTTCTTTCTTTCTTTCTTTCTTTCTTTCTTTCTTTCTTTCTGTCTCTGTCTCTGTCTCTCTCTTTCTTTCTCTTCCTTTCTCTTCTTTTCTCTTCCTTCCTTCCAGTGTTAATACCACTTTACAATGCCTTGGTAAGGCGACACTTGGAATACTGCATTCAGTTTTGGTCACCACGATTTTAAAAAGATGTTGAGACTCTGGAAAGGGTGCAGAGAAGAGCAACAAAGACGATTAGGGGACTGGAGGCTAAAGCATATAAGGAACGGTTGCTGGAATTGGGGATGTCTAGTTTAATGAAGAAAAGGACGAGGGGGGACAGGATAGCAGTCTTCCAGTATCTCAGGGGCTGCCCCAAAGAAGAGGGAGTCAAGCTATTCTCCAAAGCCCCTGGACAAAGCCCCATGACTCGTGGACAAGGAGCAACGGATGGAAACTAACCAAGGAGAGAAGCAACCTGGAACTAAGGAGGAATTTCCTAACAGTTAGAACAATTAACCAGTGGAACTACCTGCCTCCAAAAGTTGTGAATGCTCCAACACTGGAAGTTTTTAAGAAGGGACTGGACAGCCATTTGTCTGACATGGTATAGGTTTCCTGCCTGAGCAAGGGGGTTGGACTAGAAGACCTCTAAGGTCCCTTCCAACTCTGTTATTCTATATTCTATATTCCCTTTTCTTCTTTCCCTTTCTCTCTCTCTCTCTCTCTCCTTCTCTCCTGCATTTTCTTAGGCAGAACATCAGCAGTGCCAGGCCCTTGCCTTCTTCCTGAACTGAGAGAAAAGCAACTGGTCCGAAGTCACCCAGCTGGCTTCGGGCGTTTAAGGCAGGATTCGCACTCAGGTTCCTCTGCTCCATTAAACCAGGGGTAGGCAACCTTGGCTCTTTTATGACTGGTTGACTTCAACTCCCAGAATTCCTGAGCCAGCATGGCTCAGCTTGGAAACCTCTCCCTTTCCCCTCAGCATGGCTGGCTCAGGAATTCTGGGAGTTGAAGTCCACGAGTCATAAAAGAGCCAAGGTTGCCTACCCCTGCCCAAATGTCTGAATTTTGATCACGTGATTGTGAGGAAAAAATAGTTAAATATTTAAACCAAGGGCCTTCAAACCTGGCCCCTTCATGACTGGTGGACTTCAACTCCCAGAATTCCTGAGCCAGCATGGGGGACTATGGCCCCCTCATGACTCGTGGACTTCAACTCCCAGAATTCCTGAGCCAGCATGGGGAAACTATGGACCCCTCATGACTCGTGGACTTCAACTCCCAGAATTCCTGAGCCAGCATGGGGGAACTATGGCCCCCTCATGCCNTGAAAATAACCTTGTCATCCATGGAAATACTATTCAGTTTGACCTGGAAAGCCAATTCCCTCCAACAATCTCCTGTTTCAACATACATATTTCTTTTTAGGTAAAGATAATAATATGGATTTGTGCACAGCTGTCCCATTTTGTTACCTAGTCAGTCAAGAATACAAAAGTATGCTTTGGATCTTTTTTTCTTTTTTTTTTAACCATACTGCTTTCTTTGGCAAAATAGTCTTTTCCCCCGCCTGTGGAACTCACCGTTTGGTTTAAGGAACCGATAAAACTCCTGGGAAACAAATTTGGATTCCTAGCCGACATTTTTAAAGCCGGGGAAAAGCCGTGCAAGAGGGAAGGCCAGCACCTGGAGGGACGAAGAATTATATGTATATAAAAAAAGAAGAAATGGACAGAGGGAGAGACGCGGAAGATCCGTTACGGTCAAGTCTTGCAAAATGTGGTGTTCTTTTCTTTGTAAAACGAAACATTTAAATAAAAGCAGAGGAAAAATAGCTTTTACTGGAGGAGCAAAAGGCTGCCAGGAAAAGGCACCCACTAAATGATTTGAAATAGTGTTTGGGGGTACACGGAATGGGTGAGATCTCCTACTGACCTCCAGCCATTATTTTATTATCTTAATACTGTTTGTGATGGAATATTTATATGCTGCCCCACCTTTCCAGCTTCAAGGACGTTTCCAATAATACAGCAAGTAAGTGTGTTTTTAACTTTTGTAGGCTGCTCACAGACACATACAAGAGATGGGCAGACACACACACACACAAAGTATATTCAAATAAAGTGAATACACATATATACAGTCACTTATTTATTTGAACATATATGTATATCAAATAAATAGGTGAACTAACCCTCTATACATCCTGCTCTCTTTTAATTCATATTGCTGTAATTTTTTTATTATTTCATTATTTTACTGTTGTTTATTTATTTATCACAACTTATATGCCGCCCTTCTCCCCATGGGACTCAGGGCGGCTCACAGCATGTTAAAACAATATAAAACATTTCCCCTCTAAAAGCCAATTAAAAACCAAATATTTGTCGCTGTGTCTTGTTAAAATCCTTAAAATTGTCCCTATTTAAAATTCACCCTAGGTCAGACCCGCTTGCTGAAAAAG
>NW_015391585.1:14029-40263 GCF_001527695.2 Protobothrops mucrosquamatus | reverse complement strand
TGTAAGTCATCCTGAGTAGCCCCATAGTAAGATGAGCAGCAAATACATTCAATAATAAAATATTATTTTACTTAGTGTTCTTCTGAAGCGATAAAAGACCCCAAAAAGGCGGTTGCAATCTCCAAGGAAGGGGCACCCCACAGTCTCATCTCTTCCTTCCCCCCAATAGCCCCCCAAAGCAATTTGAAAAATAGGGTTTTGTTTTTTTGGTGGTGGATTGTGTAAGCTGCCCAAAGTCATGTCTAATTAAAATAAATTATATTAAATTTAAATTTAAAAAAAACCACAAATCCTTGGAAGGGAGGAAGCCAAAGCCCCCCCCTCTCCCATTTGGGCTCCAATCCCAAGCAAAAGACAGGAGCACCAACGTGAGCCAGGATTTTATTCCAGGTATATTTATTTTATTAAATTAGGAGAAATGTTAATATGCATAGCTAACCCATGTATGATATGCCATACGCTTAAAATAAAGTAAAGTAAAGTAAAGTAAAGTAAAGTAAAGTAAAGTAAAGTAAAGTAAAGTAAAATAAAATAATAAAATAAAATAGATAAAATAAAATAAAATAATAATAAAATAATAATAAAATAAAATAAAATAATAAAATTAAAATTAAAATGTTTCAGGGGTTGGTCTCAATTTAGAGTCCCCCCCCTCCCCCAGCACGGAGGACCTAGGGGACGCAGCAGCCACTACCCGGAAACGGCTGCTTTCCAGGGGTAGACTGCGCCCTTCCCTGGAGGCTCCATTTAAGATGAGCAGCTCCTTCCCTCCCGCCTCCTTTCCCCTTTACCTGCTTCGCGCGCGCCTGTGCGTCTTCCCGTCTCCTAGCAACGCGGCCCAGCGCGCGCGCTGATCTCCATGGCGACCGGGAGGGCCTACGGAAGCCTGGCAAGCCCAAGCGCCGCCGCCCTTCGCTCTGCTGAGCTGTTCGCTCCGTGACGCAGGCAACTCCCTCCGTCGTCCCCGCCCCTTGATGACGTCCCCAACGCCCGTTCGGTTCATTCGCCGCGACCATTGCCGCGAAAGCCCCGCCTTCCGGCTCCGCTTGCGCGTGCGCAGTGGCGGTCATTCGCGGGACAGCGTTCGCTGGCTGCGCCGCCTCTATCGCCAACCTGGCGCCCCCCCCAAAATGGGTTGACTTACGTCTCCTGTCAATGGCTTTCCGGACTATTGATTGCAGTTGTAGAATAATATATTTACCACATAGGGAAGGGCCATCTAGGGTGCAGCATCTACTGAATCTTGGGTGAATAAGGTAAAAAGAGTTGGATAGGAGACCACGAGGAAATCTCAGGGGAAGCCAGAATGGAAAATATGATCTCAGGAGGAGCAGCAGGTTTCACATTGAAATCAAGGAAGGCTCCTCTTCACCTTTGGATAGGAAAAGTGGAGATGGTTGATAAATTTGGCGACTTCAACTCCCAGAATTCATTTAGAACATGGAGTAATAGCGTTTGAAGGCACCTTAGAGCAGGCCTTTTCAACCTTTTCACCCATTGTACCACTTTTAGGATATGGCAACATCCGAGGACCACAAGTCGCCTAGCAAGGTGTCAAAAACTTGACCCAAAAAAAAAAAAAGGAAAAAGAGTGATAAAGTACAGGTAGTCCTTGACTTACAACCATTCGCTTAGTGACTGTTTGAAGTTACAATGACACTGAAAAAAGTGCCCCCTAAGACACAGCCGAGCAAGACGCCTGCCTGCCCGCCCGGCCGCGCTCTTCCTCCTGTCCGAGGTTTTCATTGTTGTGAGCATTTCTGTTGAGGATTGGCAGCGGGGGTGGGGTGGGGGGTGTTTGGTTTTTATTCCCCCCGTCTGCTGGGTGGTTGCAGCAGGTTTTGGTCACTTCACATGACCCTGGGACACTGTGACCATCATAAATATGAATCAGTTGCCAAGCATCTGAATGTAAANACCACAGGTGGTACCCGTACCACTGGTTGAAAAACCCTGCCTTAGAGGTCTCCCAGTCTAACTCCCTGCTCAAGCAAGCTATCCTATTCCAGGGGTGTCCAACATTAGCCACTTTAAGACATGTAGACTTCAACTCCCAGAATTCCCCAGCCAGCCATGCTGAGTGAGGGACTCTGGGTCCATGAGTCTTAAAGTTGCCAAATTTGGAGATCCCTGAAGAGAAAGAAAATCCCATCTCCCTCACACACACATCCTACTCCCTCCCTCCCCATCTTTTAACCATAACTTTTGACTATAATTCTATTTTATTGCTTTTAGAAATATTTATCGTTTATGGTTTTATCGTCATTAATATTGTAAACCACCCAGAGTCGCTTCAAAGCAAGATGGGCAGCGAACTAATGCAATCAATAAGTAACTAAATCAATAAAAGTGGAACCCCAATTGTTGCCTTGAAGCTCAGACATCCAAGTTTGGCATGGAGCTAATAAGTGGATCCCTGAATTTGACCTTTGCAAAGGGGTTTATTTGCCCAGGCCAAAATACAAACCACCAAGTAATTCATGCAAAATATAAGCATTTATTAAGGGAAGTCTTTAGGGTACAGAAGCTTATGATATGAGCTAGAAAGCAACACGTCAAATAATAAACGACATTAATTAGGTGTAAGAAAAGACAGACACCCTTAAAATATTTTGCATTTTCCCCTTTTGCATCTGGGCTTGTTTCTTTAACAACACTCAAGGACTCCAGAATAGTTTCCCTATTGTTTAGTTTATGAATAGGCTAGTTTTTGCATATTAAAGAAAGAAAATGGCTTTGGCTGAAAAAGAAAACAAGGCTTCCTGAACTTCAAAAGGAAGCCTCAGATGCCTTGCTAAAATGCTAATATCTCCTTTATTTAAAGGCTATTTAAATACCCTCCCTTTTTACAACCCTGTAATCCCTTAATTCAGGGTAATAATGAAGCCTGAGATTCAAGGAGCAAGACATCTTGTTATATACCACATCTTTGAATGATTGAAAGGTGACTTGATCTTCTGGTGAAAAAGAAGAGAGTGGAAATAAAAAGAAGATAGGAAGAAAAGGATTTAGCTTTTTAATCATCTGCTTTGATGGAACATAAAATAATAGCGTTGGAAAGGGACCCTGGAGGTCTTCTAGTCCAGCTCTCTGCTTGAACAGGAGAGCTTATACCATTACAGACAAGTGGCTGTCCAGTCTCTTCTTAAAAACTTCCAGTGTTGGAGCACCCACAGCTTCTGGAGGCAAGTAGTTCCACTGGTTAATTGTTCTAACTGTCAGGAAGTTTCTCCTTAGTTCTAGGTTGCTTCTCTCCTTGATTAGTTTCCATCAGTTGCTTCTTGTCCTGCCTTCAGGCCCTTTGAAGAATAGCTTGACTCCCTCTTCTTTGGGGCAGCCCCTGAGATACTAGAAGACTGCTATTATGTCAACCTAGCACTTCTCTTCATTAAACTAGACATACCTGCACCTGTTAATCATATGTTTTAGCCTCCAGTCCCCTTAGCAGAGGAGGGGGTCTTTGTATTGAGATATTAAAGCAGTTTGAGGGGACGTCCTTACATTGAGATGCTAAGGCAGTTTGGACAAGCCAGAAAATGTCGGGGCTTGCAAGATTGCCTGAAGTCAACTCAGATGATTCTTATTGCTATGCAGATCTGCTCCACAGGAAGGCCAAAAGTTGAGATTGGCTGTGATAAAAGAACCTGGCAGGTCACATTTTGCTGAATAAATTTCCTCCTCCTCCTCCTCCTCCTCCTCCATAAAATTAAGACTAAACTAATCAAGGAGAGGAGCAAACTAGAACTAAGGGGAAATTTCCTGACAGTGAGAACAATTAACCAGTGGAACTGCTTGCCTCCAGAAGTTGTGGGGGCTCCATCAAAGAAGAGGGAGTCAAGCTATTTTCCAAGGCGCCTGAAGGCAGGACAAGAAGCAACAGGTGGAAACTAACCAAGGGGAGAAGCAACCTAGAACTAAGGAGAAATTTCCTGACAGTCAGAACAATTAACCAGTGGAACAACCTGCCTCCAGAAGCGGTGAATGCTCCAACACTGGAAGTTTTTAAGAAGAGACTAGACAGCCATTTGTCTGAAATGGTGTAGGGTTCCTGCCTGAGCAGGGGGTTGGACTAGATGACCTCCAAGGTCTCTTCCAACTTTACTATTATTATTATTATTATTATTATTATTATTATTATTATTATTATTATTATTATTATTATTATTATTATTACTGAGGATTACCTATGCAAACTTTCAGAATTCCATACCTAGAGGTCAGCAAAACTTAACAGAAAAGAGAAACTGGCTATTGAAGTTAAATTGTCATTTTGGGTACCACTGTGCTTAGAAGCCTGTCAATGATGTAGCTCTGCAATCACGACCTCTTCAAATTTCCTCCCTGAGATGATGATGATGATAATAATTAATAATAATAATTAATAAATAATAATAATAACAATTGTCGATAAGAAAAACAAAAAAGTCTGGAGAGTGGATGTGGCAGCGCCTGGAGACAGCAGAATAGAGGAGAAAGAACTGGAGAAGATCACAAAATACAAAGACCTACAAATACAAATAGAAAGAACTGGAGCACCACTTGAACACCATCATCGGCATTGACAAATTCGCCATTAGTCAATTGCAAAAGGCGGCCTTGCTAGGAAGTGCTTCCATCCTGCGACGAGATCTGTAATACCATCAAACATCCACATCTGCCTATCCGATAAGTAGACAAAAATGCCAAATCCAGTCTGAACATCTGGCTGACTGTGTGATGATCAATAATAATAATAATAATAATAATAATAATAAAGTTGGAAGGGACCTTGGAGGTCTTCTAGTCTAGTCCAATCCTCTGATCAGGCAGGAAACCCTATTCCATCTCAAACAAGTGACTGTCCAGTCTCTTCATAAAAGCCTCCAGTGATGGAGCACCCACAACTTACGGAGGCAGGTTGTTCCACTGACTAATTATTCTGACTGTCAGGAAATTTCTCCTTACTTCCAGGTTGCTTCTCTCCTTGATTAGTTTCCATAAAAAGCTAAATCTTCCTAAAGAGAGAGAGAGAGAAAAGAATGCAATTAAAAAAACAGCACAGCAAAATTTGCAGGAGTCAAAATCCAGATAAAATCCATAACCTGTGTCTGATGAAATCCGTTATATGTTGCCCGCTCAATGATTAATCTAAACCGTGTTTACAGCATACTTTCTTAAAATATTACTTAAAGGCAGCTCATCTGGAATGGATGCATGCATCCAAAAATTGTTTTTAGTATGCCAGAAAATGACTTGAGCATCAACCCTGTAATTCTCAAAATCAGGGAACATCCTGCACAATCTCAGGGAAAAAGAAATTCATTTTTATAGTAGTAGTAGTAGTAGTAGTAGTAGTAGTAGTAGTAGTAGTAGTAGTAGTAGTAGTAATAACAACAACAACAACAACAACAACGTTGGAAGGGACCTTGGAGGTCATCTAGTCCAACCCCCTGCTCAGGCAGGAAACCCTATACCATTTCAGATAAATGGCTGTCCAGTCTCTTCTTAAAAACCTCCAGTGTTGGAGCATTCACCACTTCTGGAGGCAGGTAGTTCCACTGGTTAATTGTTCTCACTGTCAGGAAGTTTCTCCTTAGTTCTAGGTTGCTTCTCTCCTTGATTAGTTTCCATCCGTTGCTTTTTGTCCTGCCTTCAGGTGCTTTAGAGAATAGCTTGACTCCCTCTTCTTTGGGGCAGCCCCTGAGATACTGGAACACTGCTATTATGTCCCCCCTCGTCCTTCTCTTCATTAGACTAGACAGACCCAATTCCAGCAGCCGTTCTTCGTATGCTTTAGCCTCCAGTCCCCTAATCATCTTTGTTTCTCTTCTCTGCACTCTTTCTAGAGTCTCAACATCTTTTTTACATCGTGGTGACCAAAACTAGATGCAGTATTCCAAGTGTGGCCTGTATCCTATCCTTATCTGTATCTTATTGTTATTGCTGTTGCTGATAACACTATTTTTAATGTATTATTGCTCTCATTAGTGGTCATTTATTATTTTTATTCTAATCCCTGAACAATAAACGTAACGCTCATATCTATATGTTTATTTTTTAGGGCTACAGTATTGCTCTTATTAATGCTGACTTATTATTTTTGTTCTAATCCCTGAACCATATACCTTAGCCCTGAAATTAATTTTTGTAGGACTACTCTGCAAATAAAACAAATAAGTAAAACGTCAATAAGACTCTATAAGTATAATAGTAAATGTAAAATTATTCCTCTTCTGCTGAGCTGAAAAAAGTCAGACGTCAATGCTTTCCCTTCCCTCCTTATCCCATCCTTCTTTTCCCTCTCCTCTTTGGCTTTGGTAATTTGTATGAGGCCGATGTCAAAATAGAAATTGTGCTAAAATTAATAAATAATATTTTGTATGTCTTAACTGTCCATTCCCCCGCCTCCCCCCCCCGAGAGGGACTCGGGGCGGTGCGTACGATACAATTATTTATAATCCAAAAAAATTATGATCGCACATTGGATACGTTTTATAAAATAGATTTTATTTTACAATGGTTATGGATCCAAGATGGTTGGATGGCTCTCCTCCCTTTGCGTGTTGTAAAAGGACCCACCAGGCAGGGCGTCCCGGATAACCTGGAGCCCATCCCAAGCGGCCAGCGGTGCCGCCGTGGCCAATCTGGCCATGAGCATCCAAGCTGGCTGGCACAAAGCAGGAAAAGCCGGCCAGATGCCCGGCTGATGTTGCCAAAGCGACTGGGAGCTTCCTGGGGCAGGGAAGGCTCTGATTGGCCACTCGGCCTGACTGAGCACTTCCCAAAACAGGTGAGGAGCTGATTGGTCGCCCGGGTGACGGCCAGGAGGGCAGGACAGAAGCGCTTCCGATTGGCTGGCTGGCTGAGTGATGGGTTGCCTTGGCGCCTCATCCTGCGGAGGCAGTTTCCGTGGCAACAGGAGTTGTAGAGGAGAGGGAGGGGGCCTAAGCGGTCCTTGGCAAAAGGGGAGATGCCAGTGGGAGAGGGGGGGGAGAGAGAGAGACGCCTTTGGAGATGGGTTGCAAAAAATTAAAATTAAAATCCCTGCCTCTTGGCTGGAGCATCAGGCAGCCAGCTGGGCCCCTGATTTCATAAGAGGCTTTGCTTCTGCAAATGTGTGCATGTGTGCATAATACACACATATACTGTGTATTATACACACACACAATATATATATACATATATACATACACACACACACCCCTATATATAAATATATATATGTATATACACATACACACATATACACAAACACATATAATATATATATTATATATAGAGAAAAAGATTATATTGTGTGTATATATATGTGTGTGGGTGTGCATGTGCATGTGCATGTGCATGTGCGTGTACTTGTATGTATATATGTATATATGTATATCTGTATATGTGTGTATGTATATAGTGTATATATGTATATAGTATGAGTATGTGTGTTTGTTTGTGTGTATGTATGTATGTATGTATGTGTGTATATATATATAGAGAGAGAGCTAGACCGCAAACTCGGAGCCAAACCAAAGCCCGGTATGCTACATCACAACCTTCTGCTCTGGACATCACATCACAGAACTCAGGAGGTTACAACGCTAAATCCCAGGATGTTACAACACAGCCAACCAACCAGGATGTTGCAACACAAAACTCAGGATATCACTACTCTAGATCTCAGGATGTAATCACACAACCCATTACCCAGGCCATTATAACACAAAAGACTAATGGGCACACAGCCAGTACCTCAACTACTCAGGATGTTACGAAACAGCCAAACAATCCGCAAACAATAACTCCCACACAGCCAACCAACCCACCTACAGCAACTAAGCCAGCACTCCACCCACCCCCACCAATATTTATAGAGAGACGGCAGCTCCGATCACACTTTGCTCGCACAAGCACGAAGCCGAAGACCCCAGCCTGAAGATGACGAGTGGGACCTCGTCGAAACATCGCCAAGATACTCTCAATCTTACACAGGAAAAGACCTGAATACACCAAGACCTGCATACCTGTACCCGTGAAAATCTACGAATATATATATATATATATATATATATATATATATATATATATATATGGGATGATAGATAACAACACCGCCCTGAGTCCCGTAAGGGAGATAGGGCGGTATATAAATTTAAATAATAAATAAATAAATAAATAAATAAATAAATAAATAAATAAATAAATAAATAAATAAATACACGTACAAAGGGGGAGGGTGGAGGAAGGAAAGCAAGCAACGGAGTAGCAGCTTTGAATGCGCAAAAACTGACCAACACTATAAAAGAGACTCCCATTTATCCGTTTTAAGCCCTGATGATGTCGGTAGTTGGCTGACGAAAGCTTGGCGTTATATTAAACTTTTTTAGTTTTTTTCCTGGTGTTCATGTTTATTTGTTCTTTATAATATATATACATATATATATATTGTCTCTAATTATACTAAAAATGTGAATCCCGGGTATATTCATGTTGAGAAAAGTAGTCGAACACTGGGATAAATATAAAAACAACTGTTTAATAAACCTCTGGCATTCTATTCTGACGACGACGGCAGTTAGCTGACAAAAGCTAAGTTTATCAAACAGTTATTAGTTTATTAAACAGTTGTTTTTATATTTATCCCAGTGTTTGACTACTTTTCTCAACATAGTGTGTGTGTATATAATAACAATAACAATAACAATAACAATAACAATAACAATAACAATAACAATAACAATAATAATAAAGAAGTTGGAATATATATGTATGTACATGTGTGCTGTGCTTTTTTTCTTAAAAAAAAAGGTGCCGGAACTCACATACATCATACAACCCGCCTTGCCTACCCTACAAGGTTCCATCCAAAAAAGGTGCCGGAACTCCGTTCTGGGCGTTCTATGAGAAAAAAAGCCCTGCATGTGTGTGTGTGTGTGTGTGTGTGTGTGTGTGTGTATGCTTGCCGATTTAACAAAATATATATGATATATAAATACATAAAACATAACAGTAAATATTTTCACTAGTGGCTAGGGGTAATAAAAATTAAAAATTCTTTCCAGTTCATAATGTTTATAAGGAATATATACCTATCTTTATTTTTTAATCTTTTGGGTGTTTAATTATCATTATTCCACAGTCGTAAAACATTTCACCCGAATTTGATTTCTAATTTCGATTTTCCTCTGTTGCTCTTACCTATCACTTCTATTACATTGCACGTCGCCCAGGGCCCCTCTTTGAGGCAGATGGGCGGTTCAGAAATAGCAAACATAAATAAATGAAATAAATAAATAAAATCCTCGGCTTCTCCCAGCCTTGCACAAAGATGGGAAGGAGGGGAGAAGTTTACCTTTCCTGTCTGCTCAGCGCCTTCCGAAGCTCTCCGGCTGCAGCTTCAGAAAGAGAAAAGTGGAAAAGCCAGATTTAGCTGGCAGAGATTGGAGGATCTTTGGGGACAGGACAGCGAAGGATTAGAAATAAAACGGCTTTTTAAAAGATTGCCCTGTCTAAATGGAGGCCCACGGCATGAAAAAAGTGGGAGGAAACTGGGTTTGTATTAAAGAAAAAAAAAATAAGTAAAAGGATTATAGTTCGTCTGAATGAGAGTAAAATCTCCTTTGGGTCACACTCCTGCACCTTCGTGGAGTGTCCTTGTTGTGTTCTAGACACATTTGCCTCCAGAAATTGTGGCTGCTCCATCACTGGAAGCTTTCGAGAAGAGACCGGACAGCCATTTGTCTGAATTGGTATAGGATCTCCCGCTTTGAGCAGGGGGCTGGACTAGAAGACCTCCAAGGTCCCTTCCAGCTCTGTTATTCTGTTATTCAGTGGAACAGCTTGCCTTCAGAAGTTGTGGGTGCTCCATCACTGGAGGTTTCCAAGAAGAGACCGGACAGTCATTTCTCTGAAATGGTACGGGGTTTCCCGCTTGAGCGGGGGGTTGGACTAGAGGACCTCCGAGGTCCCTTCTAACTCGGTTATTCAGTAATTCTTCAGAAATATTTTTCCTGTTCCTCGGACAATGTCCAAATCTTCTCATCCCTGCTTAGGTTCTGAGCCAGCCCGGTGCAGCCGTCGGCTAAAAACTGCACCGGCCAGGCTCTCAAAAATAAAGCAAAATGCCAAATAACGTGGAACGGACAGAGAGACAAAGGACAGCTGGATTTGATCTAGGGTTGAAATCACTGAGTATCTCGCCAGAGGCAACTGTGCTCTTAATTTCCCAAATTAACAGAGGGATAGAATCAAGATCACGTAAAGTATTAATACCACTTTACAAGGCCTTGGTAAGGCCACACTTGGAATATGGCATCCAGTTTTGGTCACCACGATGTAAAAAAGATGTTGAGACTCTGGAAAGAGCACAGAGAAGAGCAACAAAGATGATTAGGGGACTGGAAGCTAAAGCATATAAGGAACGGCTGTTGGAATTGAGTCTGTCTAGTTCAGTGGTGGCGAACCTATGGCACGGGTGCCAGAGGTGGCACGCAGAGCCCTCTCTGTGGGCACGCGCGGCGCCGCCCCAGTCCTAGGCATTCAGCTGGGTTTTATAAAACCTTTTTGCTTTAGGCCTCCGCTGGCGTGTACAAAAAAAAAAAAGGTTCAATCAATCAGTCAATTTCAACTTCTCGGGGGAAAAAAAAAATCTCGCAAAGTTGGTTAACTAACTAACTTGAAAAATCAGGGTGGCAGACGACAATGGTGGCGTCGGTGCGGGTGAGTTACCTGGGGTGGGTGGGTTACCGGTGTGGGTGGGCCGTGGGCTGTTACGTATTCACCCAAAACCCAACGTCAAACCCGTGAGCCAGAGAGTTTCCAAGCGGTAGTGACCAGATCAAATTACTTCTCTTCCTGCTCCGGGGACATGATAGCAGCGTTCCAGTATCTCAGAGGCTGACCCAAAGAAGAGGGAGTCAAGCTATTTTCCAAGGTGCCTGAAAGCAGGACCAGAAGCAACAGATGGAAACTAATCGAGGAGAGAAGCAACTTAGAACTAAGGAGATACTTCCTGACAGTTAGAACAATTAACCAGTGGAACTACCTGCCTCCAGAAGCGGTGAATGCTCCCACACTGGAAGTTTTTAAGAAGAGAACAGACAGCCATTTGTCCGAAATGGTATAGGATTTCCTGCCTGAGCAGGGGGTTGGACTAAATGACCTCCAAGGTCCCTTCCAACTTTATTATTATTATTATTATTATTATTATTATTATTATTATTATTATTATTATTATTATTATTACTACTACTACTACTACTACTACTACTATTATTATTATTATTATTATTATTATTATTATTATTATTATTATTATTATTATTATAAACTACAATTACTCCTTGATTTATAACCACGATGGGACCAGAATTTCTGTTGCTAAACAAGGACAGTTTCAGTTGATTGCAAGGTCGTTTAAGTGAGTTGCACCCAATTTTATGACATTTTGGCCGTGGTGGCTGAGTATATCCCCGAAGCTGTTAAGCGAATCACACGGTTGTTAAGCAAATCTGGATTCCCCTCCCGCACTGACTCTGTCAAAAGATGGCTAGGAAGGTCACAAGGGGAGATTGTGTGACCACAGGACAGTGCGACTGTGATAAAAGCTGCTGGTTGCCAAGCACCCAAATTTGGATCACGTGGCCGTGGAGATGCTGCAACGGTCGTAAGTGTGAGGACTGATTGCAAGTTCCTTTTTTTTCGGTGTTTTTGTAAGGACGAACGGGTATTAAACGAATGGCTGTAAAGCGAGGACGTGGGCACCGCACCGTTGTAGCACGTTGTTTGGTGTTCGACTGCCATCAGCAAACTTCAAATGGATGGGACTTCTTTTTTGTTTTAAACCAAAATCCCAACATCTATCTCCATACAAATAATCCTTGACTTATAACAGTTTATTTAGTGACCATTCAAAGTTACAAAGACACTGAAAACAAAAATGACTCATGACCGTTTTTCACATTTACACATTTGCAGCCTCCCCGTCTTCACATGATCAAAATTCAAATCAGAATCCAAATAGAGTTAGAAGGGACCTTGGAGGTCTTCTAGTCCAGCCCCTGCTCAAGCAGGAGATCCTCTACCATTCCAGACAAACGGCTGTCCTTTCCCTTCTTAAAAACCTCCCGGGATGGAGCACCCACGACTTCTGGTGGCAAGTTGTTCCACTGGTTAATTCTCCTTGCTGTTGGGAAACTTGGCAAATGCTTGGCAACGGGTTCATGTTTAGACCATTGCTGAGTCCCAAGATCACATGATCTCCTTTTGAGACCTTCTGGAAAGCCAAGTCCAGGAGGAAACTGGATTCCCTTAACAACCGGATTACTCATTTAACAACGGGCAGTGATTCGCTTCACAAATGTGGCAAGAAAAGTCGTAAAATGGGGCCAAACTCATTTAAAACTCAGCAATGTAAAGTGGTGGTCGTAAACCTAGAACTAAAGAAGTAAGAAAACCATAGAGGGGATCTGCGCCAGAGCAAAACCCCGGTTTTAATGTCCAAGGTGGCATTTATACAGATGATTTTGTGTGTTCATTTAATACGGATTCTGTCTTTTTCTCCTCGTTTTTTTCCCTAGCACATAGGAAAATTTCTTGCGTTTGCTTTCTTGCACCCTGCATCTCAGCAACGTGGAGGCGTTCCTGGATATGTTGGATTACAAAACCCATGTTCTCACGGAAACCTATGGGACGCTGAGGAGTCTTTTTATCTAGGACGGAAGGCTGGGACGCAGCCACGGTCGTAAATATGAACCTGTTGCCAAGCCTTTGCCAAACTTCCCAACAGCGAGGAGAATTAACCAGTGGAACAACTTGCCACCAGAAGTCATGGGTGCTCCATCATGGGAGGTTTTTAAGAGTTTGCCTTGAAAACGGTCCTGAAACTTCACACTCCAAAAGTAGAACAATATAAAGATGCCTATGCCTATTACATAGAGTAATAGGGTTTGAAGGGACCTTAGAGATCTTCTAGTCCAGCCCCCTTCTCAAGCAGGTTGTGGTCAACACCGGCAACATTAAGACATTTCAATTTATAAGAATGTTTTGAATAGTTTTAAAAGATTAGCTGCGGATTTATTAGACGGAATACTTAAAGATTAAATATTGGTTTGAATACGCTTAAAATTTTTGGGGACATAAATATATTTTAGCTTAAGAGGGACATGTTTTTCAAGTAGTATATTATTTCCTTCTTTTTTTTCCTTCTCTCTATTTTTTTTTAAGATATGAGAAATGTAAAACTGTTGGGATGGCTTGTCTGAGGAAAAAGACTTAAATATTTAACTCTTAAGAAAATCTGAAGCGGTAAAAATGTTTTTGAACGTTGTGGTGAAGGGATATTATCAATATTACTAATATCAAGCTTAAGCATAATAAAATCCCTTCAGTGGGGAAAATAAATTTAAATAAGAACTTTAGTAACAGGATCTAAGACAAGGTGATTAAGACGATGAATTAGAAAAGAAGCTTGATATTGAGGTGGGAGTTGCTTGTGGAGGGAAGTGTGTAGTGGGGTGCCCCAAGGCTCTGTTCTGGGCCCAGTGCTCTTCAACATCTTCATCAACGATTTGGATGAGGGGATAGATGGGGAACTCATCAAATTTGCAGACGACACCAAGCTGGCAGGAATAGCCAACACTCCAGAAGACAGGCTTAAGATACAGAAGGATCTGGACAGACTTGAACACTGGGNAAAACTTCCTTGCTAAGCTAGGCCAGGGGTAGGCAACCTTGGCTCTTTTATGACTGGTGGACTTCAACTCCCAGAATTCCTGAGCCACCCACGCTGAGAAGAAAGGGAGAGGTTTCCAAGCTGAGCCATGCTGGCTGAGGAATTCTGGGAGTTGAAGTCCACGAGTCATGAGGGGGCCATAGTTCCCCCATGCTGGCTCAGGAATTCTGGGAGTTGAAGTTCACCAGTCATAAAAGGGTCAGGTTTGAAGACCCCTGGTTTAAATATTTAAATATTTTTTCCTCATGGTCCCATGATCAAAATTCAGGCATTTGGGTAGGGGTAGGCAACCTTGGCTCTTTTATGACTCGTGGACTTCAACTCCCAGAATTCCTGAGCCAACCATGCTGAGGGGAAAGGGAGAGGTTTCCAAGCTGAGCCATGCTGGCTCAGGAATTCTGGGAGTTGAAGTCCGCGAGTCATGAAGGGGCCATAGTTCCCCCATGCTGGCTCAGGAATTCTGGGAGTTGAAGTCCTGAAGTCATGAGGGGGCCATAGTTCCCCCATGCTGGCTCAGAAATTCTGGGAGTTGAAGTCCATGAGCCATGAAGGGGCCATAGTTCCCCCATGCTGGCTCAGGAATTCTGGGAGTTGAAGTCCACGAGTCATAAAAGAGCCAAGGTTGCCTACCCCTGTTGCTAAGTGAGTTTTCCGACAGTTCAGAACTTTTTTGCCACAGTTGTTAAGCAAATCACTGCAGTTGAATCAAGCGGTCATGAAGCAAATGACTTGGTTTGTCAGAAGCCAGTTGACAAGGTTGCAACCGTGTGAACCTGGGATCACTAAATGAATGGTTGTAGGTTGAGAACTACCTGCGAAAGTAAGAGGAGATGGCGTCAAAAGAGAGCGCCCGACATTTTCAACGTACTAACAAGAATTATGCCAGTGCTGATTTCAGCATGCTTAAAGCCAGTTTTGGTCACTGTATCACAAAAAAGATGTTGAGAGTTTGGAAAAAGTTCAGAAAAGAGCAACTAAGAGGATCGAAGGCCTGGAGGCTAAAACATACAAAGAACGGCTGCGGGACTTGGGTTTGGCTAGTCTAAGGAAAAGAAGAAACGGGGGAGACATGATAGCAGCATTCCAGTATCTGAGGGGCTGCCACAAAGAAGAGGGGGTCACGTTATTTACCAAAGCACCAGAGGGAAGGATGAGAAACAATGGTGGGAAACTGATCAAAGAGAGAAGCAACCTGGATTTAAGGAGAAACTTCCTGACAGTGAGGGCAATTAACCAGTGGAACAGCTTGCCACCAGAAATCATGGGTGCTCCATCACTGGAGGTTTTTAAGAAGAGACTGGACAGTCACTTATGCAGTGTTATCTTCATTTTAGATATCAAAAGAGTTTTGCGACTCCCAGTGTTTTGTTTTCGATGGGAAACGGGTCCAAGTGGCTCTTTGAGTGTTTTGGGTTGCCTACCCCTGGCTTAGGGTTTGGTGAGCAAGCCACAATTAGCATGGCTTGGCTCACACAAGCCTGCTATCCTTGCTTCTCTCTATCCAACCTGGGTTGATTTCCAAGGGGCTCAGCCTTGGCCACCATGCCCAGGTCTGGCCCCTCAAGGGTTAAGCTGTGGGGCAGGGGGGTGGAGATTCCAGGGGGAGGGGGCCATGGTGGACGGAGGGAGGGCACTGTGGCAGAGGTTTAGAGCTGGGGGTCCCACTTGCCCGAGTAGCCCCTGGGGAAGGGCTGGGGCTCCGGGTGGCAGGATTTGGGGGATTCTGATACTCTGGGACTCTGGGATTTGGGGGGATCCTGGAGTCTGGGACTGCGGGATTCCAGGACTTTGGGGGCTCCAGGACTCCAGGACTTTGGGGAATCCAGGACTCCTGGGTTTTGGGACTTTGGGCATTCCAGGACTCCAGGACTTTGGGGGCTACAGGACTCCGGGGTTCCGGGACATTGGGGGCTCCAAGGCTCTGGGACTTTGGGGGCTCCAGGACTTTGGGGGCTACAGGACTCCAGAACTTTGGGGACTCCAGGACTCTGGGGTTCCAGGACTTTGGGGGATCCAGGACTTTGGGGGATCCAGAACTCCGGAACTTTGGGAGCTCCAGGACTCCAGGACTTTGGGGGCTCCAGGACTTTGGGGGCTCCGGAACTTTGGGGGATCCAGGACTCCGGGATTTTAGGGGATCCGGGACTCCGGGATTTGGACTTCTGGCCTCCGGGACTTTGGGGGCTCCGCGACTCCGGGGATTCAGGATTCCGGGGAATCGGGGTGTCGGGCCAGGCTGAGCCCCTCCAGCGCGTCCAGCAGCAGCCCCCGCGGGGGAGGCGCCGCGCATCTCTGCCCAGCTGCGACGATGGACGGACGGACGGACGGGATCGCTCAGCAGCGGAGCCGATCCGACCGCTGAAACCCGATCCGGACCGGGACGTTCTCCGGTCGCAGCAGAGCCGGTGAGCGGCGGAGAGGCCCCACGGCCAGGGCTGGAGGATAATGGGTGTTGTAGTCCAAGACTGCCAGGTTAGTAGGCGGGAGTGGCGGGACGGGTATTCAGGGGGGCAACAGTTCCAACTCCCCCCCCAATTCTTTCCGGCAAGGAGTTAAAGGATGGTCTCCAAGATCCGCACAAAGATCCTGGTTTGTTTAACTGTGGTTTGTTGAATAAACTGGGATTAGCTAGCAGTACAGATGAGATTAGCCCATCCGTTTTATTTTAGCACTCCTCCCCCCTTGGTTGGTTAGCAGGACTTCCGAAGTGTTACAAAAAGTAACACAAAAAGGGGTCACAAAAAAAGGGGGGGTCACAAAAAGTCAAGATTTATTTATTTTATTGATTTATTAAACTTATATGCCGCCCGTCTCGTGATCCGAAGCCACTCTGGGCAGCTTGTAATGTAGTGAGTTGTATTTTTTTTAAAAAAAGGGTAGAACTTTGATCCCACCGTCCTGGCGGCCATTATGACTTTTTTGACCCCCAGTCCCCCCTGCAGACCCCAGCTTTGATTTCTTTGCTTCTTCCTGATCCTGCTGTCTTAGAAGATTTTCATCAAAGTTGCCTTAAGGCTCTCTCCCCTGGGATTGAAGTGTGTTTGTGTAACTCCAACACTGGACGTTTTTTAAGAAGAGACTGGACAGCCATTTGTCCGAAATGGTATAGTCCTGCCTGAGCAGGGGGTTGGACTAGATGACCTCCAAGGTCCCTTCCAATTTTTATTATTATTGTTGTTGTTGTTGGGGTTGGACTAGATGACCTCCAAGGTCCCTTCCAATTATTATTATTGTTGTTGTTGTTGTTGTTATTATTATTATTATTATTATTAAGGTTGTTGCTCTCCTTGCTTTTTTATGGAACAAAATTTAACAACAATGGAGACAACGTAAAACTGGCACAAAAGGGAAAATAAAATAAAATAAAATAAAGATAACGAAGTTAAACTTTTGAGCAGTTCCATCCAACTTTAGAGAGTCTAAGTCCCCTCCTTCGGCTTCTATTGGCTGGCAGCCATTTTGTTGGGCACACATCCTGCGAATTTTGCCTTTTAAGGTATACTGCCCTGAAACGTGGAGGTTCACCTCCCCAGGCCTTAGGGTTGCCTATCATGAATCTGTCTCCAAATGGATGCCCTGTTTGCCAGTCCGTGGTGTTCTCCGTGGCCTGGGGACGATGGAAAGCTAGTCCAATAGGTTTGAAGGTACAGAGAGATCAATCTGGAAAACAACCCTTACATTGCAGGAAATGATAGATTAAATAACCAATGTTGGTTTCCTTCTTGGAATAGAATGCCAAGGTGGTCAGTGGGGTTCCATTTTCCCAAGGATTCTTTTGAGGTCAAGTGTTGGAAGTTTAAGATGAAGTCCACACATGCTGGCTGGGGAATTCTGGGAGTTGAAGTCCACTCATCTTAAACTTCCCACACTTGGGAAATACTACATTAAAAAGAAGATGATTAAGAGCTTGCAATGGATCAAGTTGTGGCTATCTAGAGTTTCTTTAAATATAAATCAAAGCTTCCTGATTAGAACAAGAGTCCAGTTGTGGAGATGGTGGGTTTAAACCATGTGGACTTCAACTCCCAGGATTCCACAGGCAGCATGTGTGGACTTCAACTCTCAGGGAATTCTGGGAGTTGAAATCCGCACCGATTAAAATAACCCAAGTTGAGAAACACCTGCATATAACCCATTTTGGGGCTTTTGGGCTCTGTCTCCAGCACAAAGAAAATATATTCATTTATTAAATTTATTTGCCACCCATCTCATAATGAAATGACTCTGGCAATAAAGAAAATAGGAAAAGTGGAAATAACTCTGCAGCTCAACAACTTTTCTAGGCTTATGCTTTGTTTTCTGGAATAAAAGCAAAGGACACCCCATGCCGGTCAATTGGCTATAAAATGGTAAAATCTCGAAAGACAGCCAACTTAGTATACTGGTTAAGGTGCCAGACTTAAACCCTGAGAAGTTGTGAGTTCTAGTTCCACCTTAGGCGGGAAAGCTGTGTTTAGTGACCATTTATAATAACAATAACAATAACAAAACCAATAACAAACAACAACAATAATAGTAAAGTTGGAAAGGACCTTGGAGGTCATCTAGTCCCACCCCCTGCTCAGGCAGGAAACCCTACTACACCATTTCGGACAAATGGCTGTCCAGTCTTTTCTTAAAAACTTCCAGTGTTGGAGCATTCACAACTTCTGGAGGCAAGGAGTTCCACTGGTTTGAAATTACAGAAAAAGGTGACTTATGACCGTTTTCACCCTTACGACTGTGGCAGCCTCCCCGTGGTCACGTGATCAAAATTCAAATGCTTGGCAGCCGACTCACATTTATGACAGTCGCGGTGTCCCTCGGGGGGTGTCATGTGATCCCCTTTTGCGACCTTCTGAAAAGCAAAGTCAGAATGGGGGACCCTGTGACTAACTTAACAACTGCGGTGATTCACTTAAGAACTGTGGCAAGCCAGGTCGTAAAGTGGGGCAAAACCGACTTAGCGACTCAGCCACAAAATTTTAGAGCTCAGTTGCGGTCGTAAGCCGAGGACTACCTGTGTAACGTTTCCCTGCGTTTATGGCTAGTTGTGGGAAGACCTATAAGGAAAGGGGGAAATATTTGGTGAGGGTCCGAAAAGTCAAAATGGCTGCCAATCCTTTTAGGTGTCCGATATCTGAAAAATAATACTACTAATAAGAAAGGAAGAATCTCAGTGCTTTAGTTCCTGTTCTTTGTCTCACCTGGAAGGAAAACGGGAATTGAGGCTAAGAAGCCGTAAATCAGTAAATCTTAATTCTTTCCTTTGATAAATATTCCCTTCCAGGGTTCGATGTCTGAAACAGGGAGAAAATAACGCCGGCCTACCTCACAAGGTGGTTGTAAAAAGTTTGCAAGAGAAATGCAGGTGAAGAGTTTTGAGCACGCCTTCCCTCTGTATGTGCTGGGACTACAGCATCCATCATTCCCAGCTAGGTGAGGTAAGGTAAATTCTGCTTCTTCAAGATGAGATAATTTGGGGCAGGCAGGGCGAGGAGAGTAGCCACAACAGGTGTGATTTCCTCTAGCCTGCTTCCATGATGTTTTTGGAGAGTTTACTCCACAGCTGTAGGATCTCCTGGTGGCCTCCCATCCATGAACAAGACAAGATAAAACGAGGAAAGGGTCCCTGCGGATGTTCCCCACCTCGCTTTGCTGGGGAATTCTGGGAGTTGAAGTCCACCCATTCTTAAAGTGTCCAGGCTTAAAAAACAGTGAATTAGAGAATATTGAAGTTTGCAAATTGTCTCTTTCGTTAGTGCAGGGGTCTTCAAACTTGGCCCTTTTATGACTTGTGGACTTCAACTCCCAGAATTCCTCAGCCAGGCACGTATGCCTGGCTGAGGAATTCTGGAAGTTGAAGTCCACCAGTCATCAAAGGGCCAAGTTTGAAGACGGCTGGTTTAGGACTACATACCTGTATTACACTTTTTATGAGGGGAAAAAAAGCAGAAATCTTACCCTTGTTCTACATTTAGTGATAATTACCTCTCTTCCAGCCGCGGAGCCACAAAGCAGCCCACAAAAATCTGAACTAGGCCTCTATCTACTCTTTTTTTCCAGAATGTTCCTTCAAGATTTCCTCAAAATACTCATACCTGCCTTATACATTCTATAGCAGGGGTCTTCAAACTTGGCCCTTTCATGACTGGTGGACTTCAACTCCCAGAATTCCTCAGCCAGGCACACTGGCTGAGGAATTCTGGGAGTTGAAGTCCACAAGTCATAAAAGGGCCAAGTTGGATGAGTCCTGCGTTAGTGCATAGTCCTCGGCTTAAACAATCATTCATTTAGGGACAGTTTGAAGTTACAACGGCACTGAAAAAGTGACTTACGGCCGTTTTTCACCCTTACGACCGTTGTAGCATGTCCATGGTCACGTGGTCAAAATTCAGGCGCTTGGAAACTGGCATGTACTTAGGACGGTTGCAGTGTCCCGGGGTCACGTGGTCCCCTTTTGTGGCCTTCTGACAAGCAAAGTCCGTGGGGAAGTCAGACTCGTTTAACGACCGTGTTACTCACTTAAAAACTGCAGTGATTCGCTTAACAACGATTGCAAGAACGGTTGTAAAATGGGGCAAAACTGTCTCGCTTAGCAACGGAAATTTTGGGCTCACTTGTGGCCGTAAGTTGAGGACTGCCTGTAGTGGCTGTTGGCTGGCAGGCAGAAGATGGGCCTAAATCAATTTTGGGCTTGGGTGCCTTTCCACCTTCTTCAGGACCCTCGAGCTGAATGGGGTTCTTCAAGGTCTTTGCGAAAATGAGCCTCGGGTCTGGATTCGAAACACCCCAGGGTCAGCTGGGAAGAATGGCTCGAATTGCAGTATTGCGGGGTTTCTGGACCTAAACTCCCATTGTGCCTTGTAGGAAAAATTAATGCATAAGTTGGAATTATGGGAATTCCAGGTAGGTAGGTAGATAGGTATAGATAGACAAACGGTAGAGAGAAAGACATATAGATATAGACATATATAAATATGGATATAAATATAAATATGGATATAAATATGGATATAAATATAAATATAAATAATATAAATATAAATATGGATATAAATATAAATAATATAAATATGGATAAATATAAATATGGATAAATATAAATATGGATAAATAATATAAATATAAATATAAATATAAATATAAATATAAATATAAATATAAATATAAATATAAATATAAATATAAATATAAATATAAATATAAATATAAATATAAATAATATAAATATAAATATAAATATAAATATAAATATAAATAATATAAATATAAATATAAATATAAATAATATAAATATAAATATAAATAATATAAATATAAATATACAGAGTCAGTTTGGTCTTAAGCACCAGGCTAGAAATGAGGAGACAGTGAGTTCTAGTCCCACCATTGGCATCAAAGCCAGCTGGGTGACTTTGGGCCAATCACCAGGAGGTGGTGAGTTCTAGTCCTGCCTTAGGCACGAAAGCCAGCTGGGTGACTTTGGGCCAATCACCAGGAGGTGGTGAGTTCTAGTTCCGCCTTAGGCATGAAAGCCGACTGGGTGACTTTGGGCCAATCAGCCCAACCCACCTCACAGGGTTGTTGTTGGGGAAAACAGTAGGAGGAAGGTGTGTTAGGTTTTTTCGCCACCTTGATTTATTAGTAAAAATAAGACAGGATACAAATAAATAACATAAGATAAATATGAAAAAAATATATAAATATGAGCGGGAAAACCCTAACCCTGTGGCCTTTCCTCTCTTATTTATGTTGGTGTTTTGTATGTATGCATATGTTTGTGGATATACGTGTCTGTGTATATATGTGTTTTTATACATATATGCATGTGTGTGTGTGTGTGTGTGTGTGTGGTTGATGCACCTTGGTGTTTTTTTTTTGACTGCTATATTGCAGTTCTACTATTATGATCACTTTTGCCTTGCAGCCCCAAACTAGGAGCGTTAAGCAGGCTCAAGTCGCTACTGCGATACACTACAAATTCGAATTTCTTTTTTTTTTTGTTGACAAAGAGTTAAAGAGTTAAATGGGAGACTAGAATAGCTAAAAAAGCTTGAAATAGCTATTCTGGTCTCCCATTTAACTCTTTAACTCTTTGTCAACAAAAAGAAAGAAATAAATTAATAATTATATTAAAAATGTGATCCCTGGGTGTATCCATATCCAAAATCAATAAGTAAACGTGAGCACCAGGGAGTACAATAAAATAATTTAATTTAATGCTAAAATACCTACAAATCTATAAGAGGGACTCTCCCACTGACCGGCATTGTAAGCCCTGATGATGTCGGCAGATGCCGACGAAAGCTAGGCGTTTTTTTAGGTATTTTAGCATTAAATTAAATTATTTTATTGTACTCCCTGGTGCTCACGTTTACTTATTGATTTTGGATATATATATATATATATATATATATATATATATATATATATATATATATATATATATATACACACACACACACACACATACATATATACATGTATACATACATATACACACATGTATATACATATATACGTATACATATATGTATATACGTATACATATACATATATACACACACATGTATATGCATATATACATATACACACCAACACAAACAAGAGAACAGGAAAGGAACCGGCTGTAAAAGATTGCCTTGAAAGTTGGAAGTTTTGCTAACCCTGCTTGATCAGGTCCCTCCACGGTTGCTGTGAAAATCCACCTTTTCCTGCGGAACTAAAAGCATTTTTCTCCCATCCTTTCCTGCTGCCCCTTCCTCTTTCTCAAATCCTGGGGCTCTTTCCTTCTCCCAGCCTGGCAGAATTCCTTCGCCCTGGGGCACCAATTCCGTGGGGTTGGCACCTTCTCCCTCCCTCCCTCCCAGCTCCCTCTCCACGGGGTTGGGGGCGGAGGGGAGGTGGGTGTGTTGGCTGGGGAGAAAGTTTTGGACCTTCCCTCCCGCCTTTCCTGGGAGGGGGGGCGGCGGCAGCGGTGCCAGCCGATTGGGGGATGCAAATGCCCCATTCCTGCCCCGCAACCAATGACGTGCAGCCGGAGGAGGAGCGCCCCATTGACAGAAGCAGCACCTTGGTGTTTACTGTTGGCAGCAATGTGTGCAGCCCTAGACTGTGCTGGAGGGGAGGGGCCGAGCGTGTCGGGGAGGGGGGAAGGGGGGAGGAGGAGGAGGAGGAGGAGGAGGGGGCTGTCAGCGAGGATGGGCTATAAGAGAAGGCAGCGAGGAGGAGAGCAGTGGGCGTGAGCAGGCTGTGTTTGCAAAGCCAGACGGAGCTGATCTAGGGCGGCCTGGGGAGGGGGCACCGAGGGGCTGCTGCTGCTGCTGCTGCTGCTGTGAGTGGTGGGGGTCTCCCTCCCCCTCTTCTCTCCCCACTCAGGTCTTTGCCACCCCCGACGAGAAGGAGAAGGCGTGACTGCTCCGTCGGTCCATCCGTTGTTCCTTGGGGATGCTTTGGCCCTTGGAATCCCCCGCCCGGAGTTCCTGACGGCCTCTCTCCCGACCCTCCTTGCTCTCCAGCTGTTTTTGCCAAAGACTTCCTACTGCTTCCCGGCGCTTTGCTTCCCCTCCACTGGGCATCTCCCCCAGGCCCCAAAAGCAGGTGCCATCAGGACCTCCTGCTGTCAATTTGCCAGCCGGCTGCTTTGGAGACGGAGTTAAAAGGGGGGCGTGGATCAGAAAGAGAGAGAGAGAGAGAGAGAGGCGATCTTGCTTGTTGGCAACCACAGAGGTTCGCCCTCCCACCCACCCACCCGCTGGCCGAGCTGAGCCGCGCCGCCACGGTGTTTCCACCCACCGGAGGATGAGAAAATAACCCCGGCTTGGACTGAGCATCCGGAGGAGGAGTGTTCGGAGAGTTCGGCGGCGCCTCAGAGCAACAGCATGGTCCAGCAACGCAGCAGCACGCGGACCCGGGGCGTGGAAGCGAAGCGGGAGGCGTGTTCCAAAGACAGCTTGCTGTTGAAGGATGGCACGGGCGAACCGGACTGGTGCAAAACCCCCAGCGGGCACATCAAGCGGCCCATGAACGCCTTCATGGTGTGGTCCCAGAACGAACGGCGGAAGATCATGGACCAGTGGCCTGACATGCACAACGCCGAGATCTCCAAGCGGCTGGGACGGCGCTGGCAGTTGCTGCAGGATTCGGAGAAGATCCCTTTTGTCAAGGAGGCCGAGCGACTGCGCCTCAAACACATGGCCGACTATCCCGACTACAAGTACCGGCCCAGGAAGAAAGGCAAGCTGGGCAGTGCCAAGGCCCGGCCTAGGGTGCCCGTCAAGATCAAGCCCTCCGTCCTTAGTCGGGCCGCTTCGCCCCGGAGGCAGACACCCAAGCCGGATGCCGAAGGCCAGGGGCGATGCCCTTCTCCGAAGCCGGACGACGACCCCTTGGAAGCCCGCATCCTGGAAGTGTCGTTCGACGAGGGTCCCAAAACCTCCAGCAAAGAATTCTGGCACGTGCTTCCCACAGGTGGCGAGAAAGGAGAGTGGGAAGGCAACT
The DNA here is from genome assembly GCF_001527695.2 of Protobothrops mucrosquamatus. Lineage (NCBI taxonomy): Eukaryota > Metazoa > Chordata > Lepidosauria > Squamata > Viperidae > Protobothrops > Protobothrops mucrosquamatus. The sequence goes on along the minus strand of NW_015391585.1, from coordinate 16,082 downwards.
CTGGCCAGGCCAAAGACGGTGAAGATGCCGAGCTCGCCAAACCTTGGTCCTCAGACGTGTCTTCTCCGGCTTCGACGCGGTCCTCTCCTTCGTCCTTCGCCTCCTCGGATGACGAGCCGGAGGAAGACCTCTGGAACGTCGTGCCCAGTAGAGTCCAGCCCAACACGCCCCCCTGCAGGAGTCCGGACTGGTCGGTGTTCGATAAAGACCTGGATCTTTTTCCTTTGGGCACCTCGTCTCATTTTGAATTCCCCGATTATTGTACCCCGGAAGTGACTGAGATGATCGCAGGGGACTGGCTGATGTCCAGCATTTCGGACTTGGTCTTTACGTACTGAATCCTCCCAGGGAACTCTCGCTTCTCAACAATCAGGTGGTTCCGGCAAAAAAAAAAAAAAGAGAGAGAGAGAGAGAAAGAGAAAGAGAGAAAGAGAAGAAAAAAAAACCCCAGCTGTTTACATACAGAATCAGGTATCTCCAGAGCTTGCCTTGGCTTCATTCAAAGGCAAGTCCTCCATCAGCCCATCCCCCCTGTACCCCCCCCAGCACACACCCACTTGGCCAACCTCTCCTGCTTTGCTGGGGAGGCGCCCGTCACCTCTCACCCCCCCCCCCTTCCTCTTCTCCCCACCTTGAAAGCCAGCCTGGCTTGGCACCGTGTTTATTTACCCATGAAATTTGGCTGTCTAGTCAGGTTTCGTCGTGTAATCCTCGCCAACCGTTCGTTGCAGATCCTTCCACCCCTCTTTGCAGCTGCTTTCCGGCTCGGATGGATGGATGGATGGATGCTGTCCATGCTGACATCCCCTCCCTCCCCCTCTCCCTCTGCCCTCAGGTGCCCACCTTCCCTCGCTTGGCATCCCACTTGTCACCCTGTTCTCTCCTGCCACCCCACCCCACCTCGCGGGGCTCCGTGTCTTCGCCGGGCGTCGATTCGAGGCCGTGTCGAAGCCGATGGCAGGAGAGACGGCCGGGAATGTTCCTATCCTCCTTCCTGTTCCTTCCTTCGATGGCTGCCAGGCAAAAGATTCTGTCGGAGGGCACGGCACGTCTCGGCAGTGGGGGGGGAGACAGGGTGGCACGACGCTCTCCGATGCCGTGGAATCGGGCGGGCACCGGCGTCCTCGCTTGGACCAGGCTTTTCGTGTCGCCAAGGCACGAAGCCCGTCTCGGTACTGGGGTGGGAAGCCTCGGGTTGGGGAGACAGCCGAAGTGGCGGGCACGTGGTAAACACGTGGACCCACAGTGCAAGCAGGCTTGTGTGTGCCGATCGGCCCCCGAAAAAAAAAAAAGTCTCCCTCCCCCTCCTCCTTTAATTTTTGCCAGAGGTATGCTGCAGGCAGAGCTGGGCACTGTCTCCGTGCGTGTTGCATTCAGAGAATGGATCGTAGGATCCTTGGCAGGCTGTCTACCACTCCCTTGGATGCCACGGCTCGGCATCCACGGCTCACCCACATCTCCCCGATCCTCAGCCGCTAGCCCTCCGGCTACAAAAGGTGTCCACTTCAGGTGTCTGGAATAAAGGTGTGGTGTGGGGGGGGGGGGGAGAAAGGGTTTGAAAACCCACCTGGGCATGTCTGAATTCTACCTCCCTCTTTCTTGGGGGGGGGGTGTCTGTGACTTTCACTGAAGGTCGATCCAGCCCCCTCTCCCTCCCTCCCTCCCTCTTTCTTCCAGCTGTTTGGGGTGGCAGGCCTGGGGGGGGGTGCTCTGATTCAGGGGGCTCCCTTCCTTGGCTGAAAAACCCAACGTGGGCGTGCCTCACCAGGCCTGGCAGGACAGTGCCAGGGAGAGAGCGAAGGCACGGGGCACCTGTGGGAGCGTGGCTACAGCATGGGTGCCCCCCCCAAGCCTAGCCGAAGTGGCCAACTCAGACAGGGAGAGGGAGCCACACACGGCCACCCCCGTTCAGCATCCCTCTTTGTGGAAGCCAGCCAAGGGGAAGGGAGGGGGGGTGGATCCACCCAGGGCTTGCATCTGCAGGCATGCAACGAGAGAGAGAGAGAGAGAGAGAGAGAGAGAGAGAGAGAGAGAGAGAGAGAGAGAGAGAGAG
>NW_015391585.1:8253-13937 GCF_001527695.2 Protobothrops mucrosquamatus | reverse complement strand
AGAGAAAGAGAGAGGAAAAAGAGAGAAAGGGAGGGAGAGAGAGAGAGAGAAAGAGAGAGAAAGAGAGAGGAAAAAGAGAGAAAGAGAGGGAGGGAGAGGGGGGGGGGAGACCAGCTTGTTCCTTCTCCAAAATGGGCATCTTGCAGGACCCAAAGTGCGTCTTCAGACGACCCCCGGTGACCTGATTCTGGGGAGAACAGATGTCCTTCGGAAACCGCTGGGAACGAAGCGGCTGACGCCGAAGCGACGGCAGTTGGCAGACCATTGTGTGGCTGTGGCTTCCCTCCGACGTTTGCAGGATTGCCCGGCCTGGGGGAAGCCACAGCGATTCCACCTTCCCAGGATGTAGCCTCGGTTTCCCTCGAACCCCAACGCAAGGCAGACCCAGGCTGCTTTTTTTTAAACCCTCTTCCCGCAGACTGGCGCTCCTGGGCTCCAGTTCCAAAATCATTTTTAACCCGCAAGATGTCTATGGGGATTCTCAGTCACCCGGGACACGCTTGTTCCAAAGGCAAGGGGACTTTGTTTTCCGTTGAAGAGCTTTCCCTTCTCATCCAAGGGGCTTCTTCCGTTTCTTCAGAAGTTATCGTAGAAACCGAAGAAGCTCCACGGATGAGAAGTGAAACGTCTTCACGGGAAAACAAAGTCCCTTTCCTTGCCTTTTGAAAAAAAAAAAAGCATCTTGGGGTTAAGAGCTTCTACCCTGTCAAGATCCCAGGGAGGGCAGCTTTGTAGGCTTAGAATAGAATAGAGTGGAATAGAACTGGAAGGGACCTTGGAGGTCTTCTAGTCCAGCCCCCTGCTCAAGTAGGAGGGCCTATATACCATCTCAGAGAACCTATACCATCTCACTTCTGAGGGCATCTGCTCAGCAGCTCCCAACTGCACGCTTCACACCGAAAAGGATTCACGCATGAATCTCGATCCTTTTTCGAAGTTCTGGATTTTTGTAATGGAGAGTTAGGCAACCTTGGCTCTTTTATGACTGGTGGACTTCAACTCCCAGAATTCCATGGCTCAGCATGGAAATCTCATGTTCATAGTATGTTTAGGTGTGTGTCATGTATGTGTTTCACTTTGAGAGCGGGCAACTAAATTTCATTTTTGATGTGTGCCATTGTGCCCACAGTATAAAAATGACAATAAAGGTTATCTTATCTTATCTATTCCCTCAACATGGCTGGCTCAGGAATTCTGGGAGTTGAAGTCCACGAGTCATAAAAGAGCCAAGGTTGCCTATCTCTGCCCAAATGCCTGAATTTTGATCACGTGACCGTGAGGAAAAAATATTTAAATATTTAAACCAGGGGTCTTCAAACTTGGCTCTTTTATGACGGGTAGACTTCAACTCCCAGAATTCCTGAGCCAGCATGGCTCAGCTTGGAAACCTCTCCCTTTTTCCTCAGCGTGGCCGGCTCAGGAATTCTGGGAGTTGAAGTCCACGAGCCATAAAAGAGCCGAGGTTGCCTACCTCGGCCCAAATGCCTGAATTTTGATCACGTGACTGTGAGGAAAAAATATTTAAATATTTAAACCAGGGGTCTTCAGACTTGGCTCTTTTTATGACTGGTGGACTTCAACTCCCAGAATTCCTGAGCCAGCATGGGGGAACTATGGCCCCCTCATGACTCGTGGACTTCAACTCCCAGAATTCCTGAGCCAGCATGGCTCAGCATGGAAACCTCTCCCTTTCCCCTCAGCATGGCTGGCTCAGGAATTCTGGGAGTTGAAGTCCACGAGTCATAAAAGAGCCAAGGTTGCCTACCCCTGTGTGTAGGCCAAGGGTGCCCAAATGGAACAAGGCCAGGAAGCGGGTGGGATTGACAGGGCCCAGAGGGCACTGATGCTGCAGGCAGGTTCGCCCCGTCAGCTCTTCTGGAATGTGGTGCCAGGATTGACCCCCCACCCCACCCCCAGGTTGGCAGACGGGAAGATCTGACTTTTGTGGGCGCTGCAAATGCCCACCTCCCTTCCCAGGAATTATTTTGCTGCCCCCTCTGCAAATCCCAACGTAGCGGGCGCGAAGAACCAGGACCACACTGTCAAGTTCCAGTTGAGCTGATTTTATCTGCTCGTGCCAGTACAGGCGTTCCTCTACCGATGGCCAAAAACGAGCCCCCAAATTCTGTTGCTAAGTGGAGCATCGGTTAAGCGAATTTTGCCCCGTTTTATGACCTAATTGTTAACTGAATCATTGTTGAGCGATCACTAACTGAACGGTTGTGAGTTGAGGACTACTACCTGGACGCAAAAATCTACTCGGCCAATGAGTCAGCGTTAAATTGGCGCTAGATAAAGAGTGAACGGAATTCAACAGGGGTTGGACTTAAATCGTTTGTGACAATGTAAGGATTCTAGGCTGGTTCCTCTCTTGACACCGCTCCAGGCTCTGTCTGTGCTGCTCCTTACACAAAAACTCATCCTGGATTGTGGTTCCTCTCTGGGGAGACTTTAGAGGTCATCCAGCTTCTCAGCTGTGATTCCCCCCCTCCCCCAGTTTATGAACATCTGGCCAATTGTACACAGTTCTCGCTTTATAACCATTTGTTTAGTGACCGTTCGACATGACAGTGGCCCTGAAAAAAAGGGACCTCGCTGTTTTTCACACTGACAACCCATCGTAGCGGGATCCAAATTTGGACGCTTGGCAACTGGTTCATATTTACGACGCTTGCAGTGTCCCGGGGTGATGGGATTCCCCCCTTTTGCGACCGTCTGACAAGTCACGGGGAAGCCGGATTTATTTAATAATCGTGTTAGGACTTAATGACTGCAGTGATTGGATTAGCGACTGTTGCAAGACGGCATCAAACGAGGCAAAACTCATTTAAAAGCTGTCTTGATTAGCGACAGAAATTTTGGGCTTGATTGTGGTCGTAAGTCGAGGACTACCTGATTCCCCCCCCTCCCCCAGAAAAAGAAAAGATTCACCGGGCTGAGAAAAGCAGTAGAGATGACTCGAATGGGCCCACAGCCTCGTCTTGCTAAGGATGCCCACATTTTAAAGCGTGTTTGGGACACGGGTTCAAAAGAGGGTTTTTAAAAAAATTATTTTTAGGAGGAGATGGACCTCAGCGATTTCCCAAGCCATGCTGCCTTTTCAGTTTTCCAACCTTGGTAACGTTAAGGTGTGTGGACTTCAACTCCCAGAATTCCCCAGCTAGCAAAGCTCCATATTGAGATGCCCTCAGGACCCCCCAACCCATTTTCCTGCTTGCCAAGGCTTAGAGAAGGAGGTTGAGGCTTCCAACATCTGGAATGGCTGATATCCAGGTGATGTTCACATTCCTGTTCGGTGGCCTCAGCAGAGGAAGGGTGATGGGGTCCAAGTTGAAGTTCGCTGACCCAGGTAGCTTTAGCACTTGAGAATGGCGTTCTGTAATTGGGAAGAGGATGGAGGTCAGCAATGGTGTGAAGCTGGCTAATGAGCATTCTTCAACACAGGGGTCTCCAACCTTGGCCACTTTACAATTTGGGGACTTCAACCCCCAGAATTCCTCAGCCGGCCATGCTGACTGAGGAATTCTGGGAGTTGAAGTCCACAAGTTGTGAGGTGGCCAAGGTTGAAGACCCCTGCTTCAACATACCTCTGCTTAGCCAAGTTGGCTTACATCAGGCAGTCCTCAAACTTGGCCCTTTTATGACTTGTGGACTTCAATTCCCAGAATTCCTCAGCCAGCGTGCACGCTGGCTGAGGAATTCTGGGAGTTGAAGTCCACAGGTCATAAAAGGGCCAAGTTTGAAGACCTCTGCCTTACATCAGTGGTCCCTAATCTGCCACCTGTTTGGTCTGCGAATCCCAGAATTCCTCAGGACCGGCTGAGGAATTCTGGGAGTCGTAGTCCCCATCCCCTGTGGAGGGCCAGGTCAGGAAATCTGTCTTATATTTGACATTCCATTGAAACTTCCCTAAAAGAGTTCCTGCCCCTGAACCCCCTTTTTAAATCATATTTAATATAAATTAGGTTGCAAAACAAGACTAAAGAGAGAACTTCATCCAGGCCGTGGAAATTTCCAGCAATGTTTTAGAGCAGGGCTAGGCCACCTTGGCTCTTTTATGACTCGTGGACTTCAACTCCCAGAATTCCTGAGCCAGCCACGCTGAGGGAAAAGGGAGAGATTTCCAAGCTGAGCCATGCTGGCTCAGGAATTCTGGGAGTTGAAGTCCACGAGTCATAAAAGAGCCAAGGTTGCCTACCCCTGTTTTAGAGAGAAGAGAGGACCATAGAGAGGAAGAGGCGGGCTCCAGGCAGTCCTCGAATTACAACGTTTCCCTTTAGTGACTGTTCAAAATTGCAACGGCACTGAAAAAAAGTGACTTATGACCATGTTTCACACTTATGACCATTGCAGCCTCCCCATGACCACATGATCAAAAGTTCAGATGCTTGGCAACTGTCTCGTATTTACGACGGTCACATGACCCCCTTTTGCGACCGTCTGACAAGCAAAGTCAAAGGGGGAAGCCCGATTCATTTAACAACCAGGCGACTAACTTAACAGCGGCAATGACTGAGTTAGCGACAGTGGGAAGAAAGGTCGTAAAATGAGGCCAAAACTCACTTGGCAACTGTCTCCCTTAGCTCGGCTGTGGTAGTAAGTCAAGGACTACCGTATTTGATAAGAATTCCTAGGTTCTGGAAGTTTCTTCCACCCTTACATTTGTGTATATGCAAGTAGTCCTCAAGTTACGACCCTTCATTCAGCAATTGTATGAAGTTACAGCAGCACTTAACAACCGTCGCAGCATCTGCACGGATAACATGATCAAAATTCAGGCGCTGGGCACTTAATAATAATAATAATAATAATAATAATAATAATAATAATAATAATAATAAAAAGTTGGGAGGGTCCTTGGAGGTCAACTAGTCCAACCCCCTGCTCAGGCAGAAAACCCTATACCATTTCAGACCAACGGCTCTCCAGGGTGTTCCCAGGGTCACAGGATTGCCACTTGCGACCTTCCCCGCCGGCTGCCGGCAAGCCCAAGTCAGCGGTTTCACTTAACGACCACACAATTCGCTTAACAACTCCAGCGATTTCCTGTTAACAAACCGCGGCCCCAAAAAAAAAAAAAGTTGCAAAGCCGGGTGTGACTCGTATAACCACCGCCTCGCTTAGCAATGGAAATCGCACTCCCAAATTGTGCTTTGTAAGTCGAGGATTACTTATACAGGTAGTCCTCGACTTAACAACTGCTCATTTAGTGACCGTTCAAAGTTACGATGGCACTGGAAAAAAGCGACTTACGACCGTGTTTCACGCTTATGACCTTTCCAACATCCCCTGTGGTCACGTGATCAAAATTCAGATGATCGGCAACCGACTCGTATTTATGACGGTTGCAGCGTCCCGGGGGGGGCGTCACATGATCCCCTTTTGCGATCTTTTGAGAAGCAATCAATGGGGGAGTCAGATTCACTGAACAACTGTGACGAGAAAGGTCATAAAACGGAGCGAAACCTGCTTAACAACTGCCTCACTTAGCAACCAAAATTTTGCCCAGGATGAGTTTTGCTAATTACAGATAGTCCACGACTTATGTATCTATCGAGTCATTCGCTTAACAACGGAGGCGAGAAAGGTCGTCAAGTGGAGCCAAACTCACTTAACAAATGTCTCACTTAACAGCAGGAACATGGCGCTCAATTATTGTTGTAAGTTGAGGACTAACAGCTCAT
>NW_015391585.1:0-3383 GCF_001527695.2 Protobothrops mucrosquamatus | reverse complement strand
TCTATCTATCTATCTATCTATCTATCTATCTATCTATCTATCTATCTATCTATCTATCTCTCTCTCTCTCTCTCTCTCTCTCTCTCTCTCTCTCTCTCTCTCTCTCTCTCTCTCTCTCTCTCTCTCTCTCTCTCTCTCTCTCTCTCTCTCTCTCTCTCTCTCTCTCTCTCTCTCTCTATCTATCTATCTATCTATCTATACGCGAAGTACTAATACCACTTTACAAGGCCTTGGTAAGACCACACTTGGAATACTGCATCCAGTTTTGGTCACCATCATGTAAAAAAGATGTTGAGACTGTAGAAAGAGTACAGAGAAGAGCAACAAAGATGATTAGGGGACTGGAGACCAAAGCATACAAGGAACGGTTGCTGGAATTGGGTATGTCTAGTCTAATGAAGAGAAGGATGATGGGGGACATGATAGCAGCCTTCCAGTATCTCAAGGGCTGCCCCAAAGAAGAGGGAGTCAAGCTATTCTCCAAAGGGCCTGAAGGCAGGACAAGAAGCAACGGATGGAAACTAACCAAGGAGAGATGCAACCTAGAACTCAGGAGAAACTTCCTGACAGTGAGGACAATTAACCAGTGGAACAACCTGCCTCCAGAAGCGGTGAATGCTCCAACACTGGAGGTTTTTAAGAAGAGACTGGACAGCCATTTGTCCGAAATGGTATAGGATTTCCTGCCTGAGCAAGGGGTTGGACTAGATGACCTCCAAGGTCCCTTCCAACTTTATTATAATTACACACACACACACACACACACACACACAATTATTGCATTTGCTTTTGTGAGTCTATGGCTCTTTCTGTCCCAGCACTAGTTTCCCCCCGCCCAAATCCTGTAACACCAGTTCATCATCCTTAAATTGCAAGCAGTGATACAGAAGGAAGGGTTCCAGTTCAGATTAGGGTGTCCAGTCTGCACTGGGCCTTATCCTCAAAGCAGCAGAGCAGCACACAACAATCCTGCGGGGTAGGCTAGGCTAGAAACCAGCTCACCCAAGACTGAAGATAGAAGCAGAAATGGGCCACAGATAACCAGGATGGGAAATGCAGAACATAATCAGCAATAGTCCAGGAGCATAGATAAATAGTGTAGATATTTTTCCCTGTCTGAAGATGCGCCAGAGGATAAGGCTATGCATCTCTAGCTATGCAACCTCTAGGCATAAAAAATGTTTCAGTAAAAGAAAAAAGAACCTTCACACACAGAGAGAAGGATGAGAGAAGAGAAAGAATAAAGAAAGAAAGAAAGAAAGAAAGAAAGAGGAAGGAAGGAAGGAAGGAAGGAAGGAAGGAAGGAAGGAAGGAAGGAAGGAAGGAAGACAAAGAGAAGAGATAGAAAGAGGGACAGAAAAGAATAAGAAAAGAAGAGGGAGAAGGAGATAGAAGACAGAGAAGATAGATGGAGGGAGAGAGAAGAGAAAGAGGAGAGATAGAGAGGGAGATAGAAAGAGGGACAGAAAGAGTAAGAGAAAAGAGGGAGATAGAGAGAAGACAGAGAAGATCGAGGGAGAGAGAAGAGAAAGAGGAGAGATAGGGAGAGAGGAAGAAAGAGAGAAAAGGCAGAGTAAGAGAGGGAAAAGAGAGAAAGAGAGAGATAGAGAAAAGAGAGAGAGAGATCCCATTTTCGGGATCTTGGGGTTTGCCCTCTTCACGCTTTTCCAGTTTCCTTTCCACTGTTTCTAGTTGCCCATTTTAAATTTATTTTTAGAATGGCACCTCTTTTCGTGCCTCTTCAGGAATTAAACCGGCATCATCCAACGTGTCAAAGGACTAACTGAGTCTGTTCCAGCAAACAATGAACTGAACCGAGGAAAACAGAATTTTTTTAAAAAAGCAAAAGATGCTTAAGAAAAAAAAAATTCCTTCTTTCGGTTGGTTCAATGGAACTATTTTTAGGTCCTAACCTGCTTCAAGCTATACTTAGAAACATGGAATTTAGCTTTATGAGATCGGCTGACCGGGCTGCTCTCGGCCTCCTAAGATCAATAGAGAGCCACACACACACACAGATCCGCAAGGGAGTGAATCCTAATGAAGGATCCCTCATTCCGAATGCACCGGTTGTATTTTCATTTGCTACCAAAATCCTTAAAAGGAACGGGGAGGGGGGGGGAATCCCTCAGCCAGTCTGTTTCAGCCCCCTCTGAGAGCATCTTCCAAAATGCCCTAGCCAGCAGCATCCCAGTGACATCATCAGCATCCTTGGAGAAGAGGCTGTCTCCAAGGCAACAGGGTCCGGGCATCGCCCAATGGAATGCTGGCATCCGAGCTATTGTGGAACCAACAGGGAAGCAGGTAAGGGGGCTCTGAGCATCCCACCTTTTGAGATGTTAGATTTTCTTTTTCTCCTGCCTTTATTATTTCTTTCTAGATGACTCAAGGCAGTGAACAGGCCGAATCTTCCTCCTCCTATTTTCCCCATAACAACAACCCTGTGAGGTGGTTGGGCTTAGAGATAGTGGCTAACTCAAAGTCACCCAGCGGTTTTCATGGCTAAGGCAGGACTAGAACTCACCGTCTGCTGGTGATTCGCCCAAAATCAGCTTTCTTGCCTAAGGGGGGGGGGACTAGAATACACCAGGTAACCTAGTTAGTTAATTCATGGCCTTTTGTATATGGGTGGGCTTCAACTCCCAGAATTCCAATGCTGATTGAGGAATTCTGGGAGTTGAAATCCACCCTTCTTAAAGTATGCCGGCTGAGGAATTCTGGGAGTTGAAGTCCACCCTCCTTTAAGCCTGCTGGCTGGGGAATTCTGGGAGTTGAAGTCCACCCTTCTTAAAGCATGCCAGCTGAGGAATTCTGGGAATTGAAATCCACCTTTCTTAAAGCCTGCTGGCTGGGGAATTCTGGGAATTGAAGTCCACCCACCTTAAAGCATGCTGGCTGGGGAATTCTGGGAATTGAAGTCCACCAATCTTCAAGTGGTCAAGGTTGAGAAACACTGGTTTATGATATTGTGTGTAAACCTGAAAACATGTTTATTCAAGAAACGAAATCCCCCTATTTTTCTGACTGCAATTCTTCTCACCTCTGGTGCTGAAGATCACCAAGTTATAATTGAGGACTATGTGTATATGGATGGGTCTATAATATAATAATAATAATAATAATAATAATAATAATAATAATAATAATAATAATAATAATAATAATAATAATAATAATAATAAATAAAAAAAAGTTGGAAGGGACCTTGGAGGTCATGTAGTCCAACCCCCTGCTCAGGCAGGAAACCCTATTCCATTTTGGACAAATGGCTGTCCAGTTTCTTCTTTTTGGTTTGGACTAACACTCACCATACGTGACCAATCCCGCCACCTATCACGCCCCTGGTGATGTAACTTCTCATAATACTTTCAATCTCTCCCCTT
>NW_015391584.1:34201-35999 GCF_001527695.2 Protobothrops mucrosquamatus | reverse complement strand
TTACGCGCGTCTCAGAAAGATGTGCTTTGCCTGCTTGATGATCTTCTCCAGCAGCCCCTCGCTGGGCTGCAAGGAGCTGATTTCATTCTTATCAAAAGCCTGAGGTCCTGCCAGTCTCATTCTTTTGTGGCCGAAAGGCGCACTCGCCGGATGAGGCATCATGTTGCTGCTCAGGGTCTGCTTGTGAAACTGGGAGGAAGAAGACACGTCGTGAGTTTTGACCCATTTTACGAACTTTCTTGTCGCCATCAAAGAGTTACAGCAGCTTTCTCTGGATGACGCACAGGTTTTACTTAATGACTGCCACAATAAACGTCATAAAAATTGGGCCTAGTCAAGGGGATGCCTTGACTTACTGTTGTCATGATTTACGATGGAAATTCCAGGTTCCGTTGCGGTCATAAATCGAGGACTCCCTGTACGTGCAAAATATTTCACGTGTCAACGCTGTTAATGTGGGATATTATTGCTTTGACAAGATATACAGAACTGTCTGGTATTTTTAGAGTTAATTCAGATGACAGAGAAAGGGAGGAGATTTATAAGGAAAGCAAGTGAATCTTTGCCCTCCGGGCTAATTGGAAGATGTGACTTATGACTGCAAAATAAGGGAGGGGTTTAGTAAGAAAAGTTAGACGCAAGCAAGAGAAATTCAGATTCTGGCACCCATTCAATATGTGCCGATAATGTGTCCATGATTACAGACTTTTTCAGAATAAATATGCCTGGAATTTCCTTGAAGTGTTCCATTAGTCCAGCGGTTCTCAACCTATGGGTCGCGACCCCATTTGGGGTCGATCGACCATTTCACGGGGGTCGCCAAGCAAGGCTGTCCACCATTTTTTCCCCCTTTTCCGGTGGGTGCCTTACCTCCCTTGGGCTGGGCCAGCTGGTGGTCGGCCTGCTCCGTCTCTGCCGCTTGCCAGCTACGCCTCGGCCGGCGCAGGGGGCGGAACCACGCATGTGCGGCGCTCCCGGGCAGGGAAAGTCCTTGACTTACAACCGGTTGGGTAGTCCTCGACTTACGACCGGTTTAGTCCTCGACTTACGACCGGTTTAGTCCTCGACTTACGACCGGTTGGGGGGTCGCGGCATTAAAAAGGTTGAGAACCACTGCATTAGTCGGAACGTTGACATCATGATTATTAATCTCTAGACTTGATCCTTAAGCGATTAAGGATAGTTGGTGTCCGGAACCTTTTGTCTAAATGGCAGTGCTCTATGTGGTTCTTTGTCCCCACATAATGGAACGTTCTGCACTGCAAATACCCCGGGCTGCTCTCAGGACCAGCAACTTTGGCTTCTCCCCAACGTTGGTTCTCTGGGCTGCTCAATTGCTCTCACTGTCCTCGGATCACCGCCGAGGACTTGACTAAACACTCAGCTATGTCGATGTTCTTGACCCGTTGCCTGGAGGCCGTACGGGTCTGGATGGGGAGGAACAGACTCAGACTCAACCCTTCCAAGACCGAGTGGCTGTGGTTGCCGGCGCCCCGGCATAGTCAGCTGGTTCCATCGCTGTCTATAGGGGGCGAAACTTTGGCCCCCTCAGAGAGGGCACGCAACTTGGGTGTCCTCCTGGATCCACGGCTGACACTAGAAGATCATTTGTCGGCCGTGACCAGGGGGGCGTTTTATCAGGTTCGCCTGATTTACCAGTTGCGCCCTTTTCTGGACCGGGACGCTTTGCGCACGGTCACTCATGCCCTCGTCACCTCCCGCCTGGACTACTGTAATGCTCTATACATGGGGCTCCCCATGAGGAGCATCCGGAGGCTTCAGCTGGTCCAGAATGCGG
>NW_015391584.1:25731-33790 GCF_001527695.2 Protobothrops mucrosquamatus | reverse complement strand
GACTGACCTAGGGTGAATTTTTAAATAGGGACAATTTTTAATGATTTTAAACAAGACACAGCTACAAATATTTGGTTTTTAATTGGCTTTTATAGGGAAATGTTTTGTATTGTTTTTTAATATGCTGTGAGCCGCCCTGAGTCCCATGGGGGAGAAGGGCGGCATATAAGTCTTATTATAAATAAATAAATAAATAAATAAACTCCCCATTTTAAAATCTGCCACTCTACTTCTGGGTCTCTTTTGGGATCTTCCTATGTTCATTATGCACTCGGTTGTAGTCAAGCTCTTTTTAAAGGGCCAGCTCATAATGCCTTCCATGGTGGGGTCCTTAAAGAGACAGATAGGCCTAAGGTGCAGCCACACATATCCTTCTTTCCACGTCCAATCTCATAGCTGAGATAAACACAGGCTGCTCGTAAGTCATGCCGTGTTCAGCATCTGCAAGAAGTTCCATTTTGGGGAACGTGTTGAACACGAAACATTTTTGTACCCCTAAAAGCCTCACAACATTCAGTGAAAAAGGGAGAATCTGAAGCCAAACTCGGCTGTAGTAAAGTTCTTTACCTCTCTGATCAGTTGGTGCAGATTATGCTCCAGAACGTAAAGATGATCCTCTGGACCTTGTTTCTCAGAAGTAGATTTTTGGGATTTCTTGTCTTCTGAGGAGTGACACAAGGAAATGCAGAGCTGCAATCCTACAAAATGAAATGCAAAAATGTGTACGTGTGTCTGTGAACTGCATCTTGGAGTGTTATTACATTCTGGTTGTCTATAAGAAATAACCGATTTTTTAAATATTAGAGTATACGTAGGTAGGTAGGTAGGTAGGTAGGTAGGTAGGAAGGAAGGAAGGAAGGAAGGAAGGAAGGAAGGAAGGAAGGAAGGAAGGAAGGAAGGAAGGATCAATGGTTTGATTAAGTTCAGTCCATGTCATGTATCTGAGTCATCCCTGTCTACATGGATAGAAACAGTAATGTTGAGGAGCCAGAATAATGGACATAAATTTGAACCAAATAAAATGCTTCAAATGCATTTCAAATGGAATCCTGTCTATTCATTCAAGCAAACAAGTGGATCAAATTCAGCTTTTTAATACTGTCTTAAATCTTACCTGGGAAGGGCTGGGAAATGATTTGGTTCTTCACAACAATGTGAGGGATTTGTGATTTGATTTGCACGGCTTCCCGAGAAAGCTGAGCAAATATTTCTTTACATAACAGAACGTTCTGTGCGGTCTCCAGTTTTGTTTGCCAATGCAGAGCCCCTGAATAAGAGAATCGTTATTTACAAATCAGTAAAAAAATAGAAAATGAACTGCTCTGTTTATGCAAACGTGTATGCTTCTCTGAAATATAACAATTTACATTCTGAAACAATACCTGGCTTAGATTTCAAAATAGGTTTTTTAAACAGATTGACTATCCCAAGGTCCCCTATATCTGGTGCTTGTTTCTGAATAGATACCTAAATGTTAAAAAAAAACAACAATGTTAGATTCTGTTTTTTCCCCCTAGGCATTTTAATCAAATCAATGCATAAACAAATAATCTTGACAAACCTTAATATAGGCAGAACCTTCCAAATCACTTGGAATTTGAACAGCTAGAGGGCAGTAATCATCAGGAATCTTTTTATCCAGATCAATGTCTGTGTTTTTTATGACCTCAAATGTGCCGTGATGAGGAAAGAGAGACCCTTTATAAACGAGAGAAGTTGCAACAGTGCTTTATATTTTACATTACAGAGATCTGAAATATCCCGTACATGTTTGCCCCTTTCCCTGTGTGCATAGACTGTAGACATAATAGGCGTGTTTTGTATACATATGTTGTATTTGGTATGTTTTAGGTATGTGTCATGTATGTGTTTCACTTTGAGAGCGGGCAACTAAATTTCATTTTTTGATGTGTGCCATTGTGCCCAGTAAAAAAATGACAATAAAGGTTATCTTATCTTATCTTATCAAATACCACTTCAAAAGAAAATTGTCTTGGATTAAAGCAACTCCATCTAATCTCTAAAGGGACAAGGAGTTATTAATCGAGCAAAACATACTGGTTCCTACTTTCTTCATCATTTATATTATGATAAAGCTGAATTTAAAAATATTTTTTTCATGGCACGCATCCACATTATCTCCATCAACAGTTACCCAATATCTATGATACGTACAGGCAGTTTTCCACTTAAAAACAGTTCATTTAGTGATCATTCAAAGTTACAGTGGCCCTGAAAAATGTGACCCATTTTTCACACTAATGACCACTGCAGGATCTCCATAGTCATGTGATCAAATTTCAGACGGTTGGCAACTGACTCATATTTGACGGCTGCTGTTTCCCCAAGTCATGTGATCACCTTTTGTAACCGTGTGACAAGCCAAGTCATGGGGGAAGCCAGATACACTTAACAATCATGTTACTTATTTAACAATTGCAGCGATTCACTTAATAACTGTGGCAAAAAAGGTCATAAAATGGGGCAAAACCCACTTAGCATCTGTTGTCCTAGAAATTTTGGGCTTAATTCTGGTCAAAGTAAGTCAAGGACTAGCTGTATATATATAAATAATAACAGAGTTGGAAGGGACCTTGGAGGTCTTCTAGTCCAGCCCCCTGCTCAGGCAGGAAACCCTATATGTCACTTCAGACAAATGGTTGTCAAATAATGTCCAACTGTTTGTCCAAATGGTTGTCTAGTACTGTAACAGTACAGAAATTATGCCCTCCTGGCTTCACCTGCACTCTTGTAGCTCAAATCTCCAAGGATTTTATCTCCCACTTTCCTCAGCTTCCAATGCTGCCTCAACCTGAGCAATTCTGAGTTGAAATCTCTTTGCCGCTTATTTTCTTGGTTTTCAGCAACTGATTTAGTCAACCTTTCTGCTCCTTTCAGAAGAATCTGGGCTGCTCCAGCTAAGTACTTTTTCTTGGAGAGCAGCTGCAAAACCTGAGGATTCTGGAAATGAAGAAAAAACCAAAATCAATTTAAATGCAATCTTCTCTGTCAGATAATAGACGGAAAGGATATTTCTACATTTGCTTCTGTCGTTAATGCGAATGGCTGAAGTAATCTGACCTCATTTATTTAATACAGCAATATGAAATCAGATGCCTCCAGATGTTTATGACCATCACATGCAACCACCATGGATAATGGTTCTGGCATTTATTGTCCCCAGACACAAAAGCACAAAAATTATCCAACCCTGAATTAGGACATATTTAGAGTGAAGATCATTGTTTATTGATATCATAATAATTATAGTACAGTCATACTATTTAAATGTATATGCTACCTGAATCCCGATGGCTTTGGGTGACTACAGATAAAAAGTATTAAAACCAGGACCCACCCCTTCAATAAACAATAATGAATATGGGAAATGTGACAAAAAAAGTGGACAGAAACCAACCAAATAAATCTACATAGGCTTCATCCACCCTTGCCAAAGCCCTGGGCAAACTCTTTACAAGCCAAGATAAGAAACTTGGAACAAATATTTGAACAGAATAAAGAGAAATTATGCCCAATACCTGCTTTTGGGAAAGTGATTCTTGTACAACTGGGTCTAGAGTCATAAACTTTTTATCTTTGACTATGCTGAGGACGTCATAAAGCACACACATCTCTGTCAAAGCACTCCTTATGTTATTCCGTACTGAATCCCAAGGCCAGAGAGAAGGCTGAAATTTTATCAGGCCTGAAAAACATAAGCACAGGAGGAAAACAAGAGTAAACTACTATTGGAACTTTCTTAAATCAATCCTATCACAGGTGGTCCTCGATTTACAATAGTTCATTTAGTGACCATTTGAAGTTACAACAACACTGTAAGAAGTGACTTGTGACTATTTTTCACACCACCATTGCAGCATTCCCATGATCACGCGATCAAAATTTGGACGCTCGGCAACGACATGTATTTATCACGGTTGCCGTGTCCAGGAGTCATGTGATCACTTTTTGTGACCTTCTGACACACAAAATCAATGGGGAAGCCAGATTCACTTAACAAACCGTGTTACTAATTTAATAACTTCAGTGATTCACTATAGCAGACATGTCAAACTCGTGACGTCGTGCGACGTATTGGAGCTTTTTCCCCATTGCTGGCAACAGGGTGGGCGTGGTTTCTTTGTGGTGCGTCCGGCCCGTGGGCTGGCAGTTTGACACCCCTGCACTATAGCAAGGAAGGTTGAAAAATGGGACAAAAGCCACTTAACATCTGTCTCACTTAGCAAAAGAAATGTTGGGCTCACTTGTGGTTCTAAATTGAGGATTACCTGTATAACTTTGTAGTATGAAAAGCTCTGGAATTGCTATCCCTTCTTTGCTTCTCAAAGACAAAGGCGATTAAAAAACAATCATATAGCAAACCCACAGAGAATTCCTTAAAAAGATTGTCCTTTCCATTTACAGTGGCAATGGGGGCGCTGTTGGAAGACCTGAAGGACCAGGTTAGGGACAGATCATCACGGAGAAAATGTATGTGGCCACCAAGAGTCGACACTGACTTGACTACACACACAGTCAAGGATATTCATGCAGATCACACATACGAACAATGGGACTCAATAAACCTGGATTATACAAAAGTGGAATGGACAGAGATACAGAACGGATGTCCCAGAATGTGTTAATGCCGTGTTTTTCTGCACCGTGGAAAAGGTTGCACTAAATGATCTTTGTAACTCCTTTGAACTCCATTTTGTACTCCCTTGGACAGTATGAGTGTTGACCCGGACTTAGGGGACAGTGAATACGTGCAGATGGCCCCGCTCTCTCTGGCCACTTGCAGACCCATGATTGCAAGGTCATGAAAGGACAGCAAAGGAAACACCCAATATCCTAACCCACCCGGGAACATGGGATGCCTTGGGGGAA
Organism: Protobothrops mucrosquamatus; assembly: GCF_001527695.2. NCBI lineage: Eukaryota > Metazoa > Chordata > Lepidosauria > Squamata > Viperidae > Protobothrops > Protobothrops mucrosquamatus. Next base: position 28,900 of record NW_015391584.1, on the reverse strand, counting down.
CACCCAAACCACCCAAAAGGAAACATATTAGCTACTTCTGCTTTCTTCCTTCTTATCTACAGTGTGCCAGCCTTAAAGGGTGAAATCTCTATCTTATGTGTGTCAACTTTGCTGGATGAATTGCTTATGTAATCAAAGTGGGTATAAAAATAAGGCTTTTTTGATATTTGGAGCTTTTCTCTTTCTNTGAATAAACACGTAACTCTTGAAGGCAACTTCTGGTTTCCTGTATTTTTTATCAAGCAAAACCTCAGAACTTGCATATCATCAGGCAATGGTTGCAAATATTTTAATTCAATGGTCTTATTTGTGAATAAATTTAGGATTGCACTGTATTAACAACCATGTTATCCAGCAACATGCACACACACACACACACACACACATCTCCTAATCACCCAGGCAGAATCCCAGCTCCTCCAAAAAGACTCCCTTGGGGCAGCTCTAAAAGTCAACCTAGGCCGTCCATCCTCAGATCAGGATTAAAGCAACTGTACTTAAACCTACCTAAAACGGTTCTCTTTAGGTAGTGGGTAAAATGTGGTGTTTTGGGGGGGCTCCTACCCTCACCCTCACCTCCAAAGTTGGTGGTGGTGCTTTAGGCCGCATAGCCTTCCTTTTGTATTTTGCTCTGTATTCACTTTGTAAAACCGCCCAGAGTCATCTGGGAGCTGAGTGACTAAAAAAAAATAAAAATCTGAAAACTAAACGAAATTGAGGCAGGCATGATAGCAGTGTTCCAGTATTTGAGGGGCTGCCACAAGGAAGAGGGGGTCACGTTATTCTCCAAAGCACCTGAGGGCAGGACAAGAAGCAACGGATGGAAACTAATCAAGGAGAAGCAATCTGGAACTAAGGAGGAATTTCCTATCATCGAGAACCATTAACTAGTGGAAGAGCTGGCCTTCAGAAGTGGTAGGTGCTTCATCACTGGAGGCTTTTAAGAAGAAACTGGATAGCCACTTGTCTGAAATGGTATAGGGTCTCCTGCTTGAACGGGGTTGGACTAGAAGACCTCCGAGGTCCCTTCCAACTGTTATTCTGATTGGAGGTCAGCAGCTGTGCTTGTGTAAGTTAATGTGCATAAGCATGAAGGATGATACTTGATCCTACGGATCCTGACAGGGGAGGGGGGGAAATAAAGGGTCACCGAGTAAACAGGGTGGATCATCACACCTGTGGCTTATCAGGAAGAAAGGGCTGAAGCAGTGGGAAAGGTCCTATCACAATTCAATATGCTAGGGCAGGCATCTGAAGCATCTTCAAAGATAAGGTCCAATTGTTTTTATTTACTTAATGTATTGATTTATAGAGCTGCTCACAATCTCACAATTGTGACTTTGGTTGGCAAGTATGGGAGTGAAAACCAACAAAAGAAAAACAATGAATAGAAATGACAAACATTGACATTGGGGGATAATTAAGGAGAAACTTCCTGACAGTGAGGACAATTAACCAGTGGAACCGCTTGCCTCCAGAAATCGTGGGCGCTCCATCACTGGAGATTTTAAAGAAGAGACTAGACAAGTCACTTGTCTGGAATGATGTAGGTTCTCCTTCTTGAACAGGGGGCTGGACTAGAAGACCTCCAAGGTCCCTTCCAGCTCTAGTCTATTCATTGGAACATCTGCTTTCAAGCCAGGATGGCCTCGTTGAGAGTCTCCATGCAATGTTCTTGGGGAGTTATGGTGGGTTTCCCCTCCCCCCAAATCTCTCAGCCTTGGGATCTCCTGGTGGTCTCCCATCCAAGTATTGACCGGATTTCAACCCTGCTGAGCTTCCTTGCTGAGGGGGCCTCTTTCCATCCCCTTCGGGAAGGCTTTCTTGCTTCTCTCCCCGCTCCCCTCACCTTCTTCCTCCTCCTCCTCCTCCCCGCCGGGCCATTCGCGACTCTCGCCGGCCGGTGCGGGCTCGTCCTCTTCGGAACCGGAGCTGCCTTGGCTGAAATCGATGCGCTGCGCCAGGCGGGCCAGGTTCTGCGACATGGACAGCGGCTGCAGGTACGTCTCACTCCCGTCGAGGCCCACCTCCTGCACATGCTTCTCGCAGGCCGACTCGATGCTGATCCGCACCGCTTGAAGCCCCGACATCTTTCCCCCCCCCCTCGGCGGCTCGCAGCACCCCTTACACCCACCCCGGCTGGAGCATGCGCAAAAGAAACTACAGGGGCCGCAGTGGGACAAGCAGAAAACCGCGATTCCGAGGGAGCGCACCGGCGGCCCCTAGCGGTCAGCAGGAGAAGGCGGAGATGCTCGGAGTTCCGCGGGCAGGAGGCGGGGTGCGTGCGCGGAATAACACACAAGTAGTCCTCGGTTTACCATGGGGGCGCCACAACGGTCATTAGCGTGAAAACGGTCATAAGTCCCATTTTTTCAGTGCCATCGAAACTAAATGTTCATGCAGTGACCATTTGAAGTTACAATGGCACTGAAAAATGGGACTTATAACCATTTTTCACACCCACCACCATTGTGGCATCCCCATGGTCACGTGATCAAAACTCAGATGCTTGACATTTTTTTTTTTTTTTTTCAAATTTTTTTTTTATTATTTTCAACATAAAAAAAAAAAAGCAAACACAAGTACATCACAATTTGAAAACCCCCTCCCCACCCCCCACCCGGACTTCCCAAACCTAATCCCAGGATACTATTCATCTAAAAGTAACCTTATATTAATATCCCTAACTCCACAAAATATAATTCTACATAAATAGGTGAAATATAAGTATATATATAAAAAGAAGAAGAAAAAATTTTTTTATCTAAAAACCTAACCTATATTCCACCATTCTATGCTTATTTTGAATATAAACAATCCATCTTCTCCATATTGATAAAAATTGTTCATTTGAGTGATCCTTCAAATAAACCGAGATCTTTGCCATTTCAGCAAGATGTGAAACCTTCACTCTCCAGTCCTCTATTGTAGGTAAAACTTGACTCTTCCAATTTTGAGCTATCAACAAACGGGCAGCAGTTAAACAATACAACATCAAGTTCGTTTCTTTTACATCCAGATTATGTGTGATACCTAGGAGAAACAACTGAGGCAAAAAAATAATTCTTCTTTTAAAAACTTGTTGTAAGTTCCACCATAATTTTATCCAAAAAGCTTTAATAACCTTACAAGTCCACCACATGTGAAAAAAAGTTGCATCTTGTTGTCC
>NW_015391584.1:20333-21794 GCF_001527695.2 Protobothrops mucrosquamatus | reverse complement strand
TCTCACCTACATCGTCCACAAGGGACGACTCGGGGACTCAACTCCTACCTCGGGCAGCTCACCTTTCCCCCTATGCCCAGGGGAAAGGTATCAAGCCGTTTGACAGCTGATGCAGGCTGTCAAAACGGCTTTTACGCAGAAACAGGCGGGAGCAGCAAACAGCTGCGTCCAGCGAAGGCGCCTGCCACCGGAAGTCTCAGATGCTTGACATCTGACTCATATTTATGACAGTTGCAGTCATGTGATGGGGTCATGTGATCACCTCTTCTGACTAGCACAGCGTTTCTCAACCTTGACAATTTTAAGGCATGTGGACTTCAACTCCCAGAATTCCACAGCCAGCACTAGCAAAGACAATGGAGAAGCCAACTTTACTTAACAGTGTTACTAATCTCCATCTCAATCAGAATATAGCTAGAAGGGATCTTGGAGGTCTTTTAGTCCAACCCCCCCATTTCAGACAAATGGCTGTCCAGTCTCTTCTTAAAAACCTCCAGCAATGGAGCACCTACAACTTCTGGAGGCAAGCTGTTCCACTGGTTAATTGTCCTCACTGTTAGGAAGTTTCTCATTATTATTTCTAACTTAACTCCAGTGATTCACTTAACAACAGTGGCAGAAGGGTTGTAAAATGGGGGCAAAACTCACTTTACAAATGTCTCATTTACTAATTTTACTAATTATTTTTTGGTTCAATTGTGGTCGTAAGGCGAGGACCACCAGTAGCGTCATTCTAGAATTATTCACAAACAAGGCCGCTGAATTAAGCTACTCGCAACTATTGCTCTTTGAACTTAAATGGTAATTAAGTGGCTGGTAGATGCACATCAGACAGTGACTTCCCATCTGGAAATTCTGCTAGGATCAGCCCCCTGTGAAATACGAACTAGAGAAAAGTTTTTCAAACTTTGCAACTTTAAGATGTGTGGACTTCAACTCCCAGAATTCCCCAGCCAGCAATGTGTTAGCAATTGTGTATGTATCATTTAGGATAAAAAATTCATCTATAAATCATCCTAGCTCCCATTATTGGCTGATTCTAGGATATAGGTAATCCTCAACTTTCAACCATTCATCTAGCAATCATTCAAAGTTACCGAACAGCACCGAAAAAAGTAACTTATAACTGGTTGCTTATGACTGTTGCAGCATCCCCATGGTCATGTGATTAAAATCTGGGAACTTGGCAACTGGTGTGCATTTACAGCAGGGGTCCCCAACCTGTGTGCCGTGGCCCGGTAGTGGATTTTGTATAGTGGATTATAATAATAATAATAAATAATAATAAATTTAATTTATATGCCGCCCTTCTCCCAACGGGACTCAGGGCGGCGCACAACATATTTAAAACAAAACATAAATACATTCCCCCCCGATAAAACCGAATTAAATCAAATTTTAAAGTTGTGTCTCTGTCAAATTGTTAAAAGATAAACCCCAAATAAAATCCTCCCTAGGTCA
>NW_015391584.1:11744-20186 GCF_001527695.2 Protobothrops mucrosquamatus | reverse complement strand
GGCGGTCTCGGAGATAACCGGGTCCTATGCCATGAAGCGCTTTAAAGGTGGTAACTAACACCTTAAAGCGCACCCGGAAGGCCACTGGCAACCAGTGCAGCTCGCGCAGTAGCGGTGTCACATGGGAGCGACGAGTCCCTCCCAACACCGCCCGCGCGGCCGCATTCTGGACCATTTGAAGCCTCCGGGTGCTCCTTTATACAAAAGTGGAATGGACAGAGATACAGAACTGATGCCCCTGAATATGTTAATGCCGTGTTTTTCTGCACCATGGAAAAGGTTGCACTAAATGATCTTTGTAACGCTTTTGAACTCCGTTTTGTACTCCCTTGGACAGTATGAGGCAATGGTTGCAAGTATTTTAATTCAATGGTCTTATTTGTGAATAAATTTAGGATTGCACTGTATTAACAACCATGTTATCCAGCAACATGCACATACACACACACACACAGGTGGGACAGGTTGGCCAGTGTGCGTGCATGTGGATGCACATCCCCTCACTTGTGCTAGCACCGTGGCTGCAGGGTGTAAAAATGGGTCACTGCTGTGTCGCAGGGTGCAGAAATGGGCCCCCGCCACGTGGCACAAAAACAGGGCACCATTGTGCCCCAAAAATGGCTGCTACCACATCGTGGGACACAGAAACAAGGTGCTGCGCCACACAAAAATGGGGTAGGGCTAGTATCACCTGGGCGCTAGCCCCGTCCCATTTGCAGCACACGCGTGCTTGCGGTCCTGTGTGCGCAGACGCACGCATGTAAAATGCTTCTTCCTCCCTTTTCCTCGGGTCCAACAACCGACAAAGGGTGGTGACCTCTGATTTACAGTACAATGGTTGCAGCATCCTGGAGTCATGTGATCACTGTTTAAAACCTTTCCAGCTAGCTTCCAACAAGCAAAGACAATGAAGGAAGCTGGATTTGCTTTAACGACTGCACGATTCACGACTGCAGTGATTCACTTAACAAGTGTGGCAAAAACAGGTTGTAAAACCAGACCTGACTCATTTAACAGCCTGCTTCCTTAGCAACAGAAATTCTGATCCCAATTGTAAATCAAGGACTACCTGTAATTGGAAGCAAGCTATTTACACCTCTAGCACAAACAATAACTTCACCATCACAGACTCTTCGTGTCTTAGAGAAGGAATGATGTTCTGTGATTATTAAGCAAGAAACATGGTTTTGGGTCGCATACACTTTGTATAATGACCCAAGAACATTGTATCCCAACATTTGGTATTATGGAGCTCAGCCTGGAAATGCTTCAGCCCAGGAACAGTTCTCACTGCATTGTAATTTGGGTTGCTCTTTGCACTGATGAGGAGAAATCTTTCTTTTCAAAAACAGTAACTGTGAGAGGGAACTTGGAGTCTTAATGGACAATCACTTAAATATGAGCCAGCAGTGTGCGGCAGCAGCCAAAAAGGCTAATACAATCCTCGGTTGTATAAATAAAAGCATAGAATCAAAATCATGTGAAGTATTAGTACCGCTTTATAAATCTTTAGTAAGACCACACCTGGAATACTGCATCCAGTTTTGGTCACATTACAAAAAGTAATGGAGAAAGTGCAGAGAAGAGCAACTAAGATGATTAAAGGCCTGGAGACTAAAACATATGAAGAACGGCTGCAGGATTTGGTTTTGGCTAGTCTAGAGAAAAGAAGGACTAGGGGGTGACGTGATAGCAGCATTCCAGTATTTGAAGGTCTGCCACATAGAGGAGGGGTTCAAATTATTTTCCAAAGCACCAGAAGACAAGACAAGAAACAATGGATGGAAACTAATCAAAGAGAGAAGCAACCTGGAATGAAGGAGAAACTTCCTAACAGTGAGAGCAATTAACTAGTGTAGTGGCTCCCAACCTTTTCTATACCCCGCACCCCTAGAACGCTTCCGATATATTCTCGCACTCCTTACAAAAGTTCAAAATAACGAATTATGCATATACACTATAATTTTGAAACTTCTAAACCCAAGTTTTCGCACCCTCTGGAATATCGTCTCGCACCCCCAGTTGGGAACTCCTGCACTAGTGGAACAGCTTGCCTTCAGTCTTCATCCCTGGAGGTTTTTAAGAAGAAACTGGACAGCCACTTGTCTGAAATGGTATAAGGTCTCCTGCTTGAGCAGGGGGTTGGACTAGATGACCTCCAAGATCCGTTTCAGCTCTATTCTGATTATTATAGATAACTAAACTCAGAATTCTCCTAAACAAGGGGAAGGGATCTTGGCCAACACGGGTTTTGCCTCTCTGCCACAAGGGTGCAGCAGAGAGCAGGAGGGCCAAGTTATGCAATTAACTCCTTTACTCATTGAGGGCTATGCTCTCTGAAGGTTTCCTTTCTCTGATGTAATGCAGTGACAGATGACAGAAATTATACTTCAGCCATCTTGGGATAGGCATAGAATCCCCACCCAGATTGCAGCCAAAATCTAGATGCTAAGGACAGAAAGAAGGGGAGCCAAATGATCTAAAATGTAAATATTTCAGTGAAAATTGGGCTCCTGTAGTTTTGTTTTGCAATCAGCCAGAATGTGCTACATTTCCAATCTGAAAAAAATCAGTTTTGCCATATTTTATTTTTAAGTGCCAAACAAATAATTCAGGTTGTGATTCGACATTAGTTGACCTCACTGAAAAGCAGATTTAGTCATCTCTTGATTTTCTGCTCCTTAATTAATTCCAGCTTCTTGGGCGGGTTAGACTTTAATCCCGGCCCACCATATGAGTCTCCTTTGGTCTGTCGATCCGAAAGAGGAACTCAGCAAGCACAAAATACCCCAGATATTCTACAGTCTCTGGCGTTGTGTCCATATGGTAGTGGCCTCCTTCGCCGTGGTGGCTGAAACAGTGGGTGTGCTCCACACGCAGGTCAAAACCCTGGGAAAAAGTCAAGAACCCATAAATTCCTGCCTCTAGCGAGGGCCCCAAGAAACAAACATTTCCTTTCAGTTCAGGTACATCACATACGTGTTATTTTGGCAGTCCTCGTTTAGCAACTGTCTTGTTTAGCTACTGTTCAGTTATGACAATAATTAAAAAGTAAATTTCTGACAAGTTTCACAAGCAAAGGAAAGCTGAAATAAGATCTTAAGTATAATCCTGGCTTCACAGCGACTGCTTTACTTAATAACCAAATTGCCACTCAATAGTGGTAGCTAAATGAGGACTCCTTGTGTATTTTGGGTGAGATACATGACATATCTCACCCAAAATATAAGCTGCATTTATACCAATACAGGTATAAATAACTGAAGATGGGGAATTTACATAATACTCCTTCCTATTTTTGTCACCTGTGAAGTGTGTTGGACTGAGAGACTGACCCACGGTCACCCAGTCAGCTTTCATGCCTGATAATAATAATAATAATAATAATAATAATAATAATAATAATAATAATAATAATAATAATAATAATAATAATAATAATAATAATAATAATAATAATAATAATAATAATAATAATAATAATAATAATAATAATAATAATATGGGACTAGAACTCACAGCCTCCTGGTTTCTAGGCCAGCACCTTAACCACTACCAGGGGTAGGCAACCTTGGCTCTTTTATGACTCGTGGACTTCAACTCCCAGAATTCCTGAGCCAGCCATGCTGAGGGGAAAGGGAGAGGTTTCCAAGCTGAGCCATGCTGGCTCAGGAATTCTGGGAGTTGAAGTCCACGAGTCATAAAAGAACCAAGGTTGCCTACCCCAGCACTACATCAAACTGGTTTTCACTGTATTCTTTCCTAAGCCTTTGGTGCATGTTACAGAATTCAGTGTATGAGGAATTAATGATGACTTCAAATAATGATCACTTTGCATCCAAGCCAGTATATGTTGGGTTTTTCACTTGAGAAACATCAGTAGACCTGACTTACTGGATCTTGGGAAACGATTACAGGCTGGCAAATGAGTGGAGCTTTCATTTCAAAAAACTTCAGCCAATTGTTCACTTTCTCGTCCGTTTCCAGAGGGCAGGCAGAAAATTCAGAGGGCTGTAATTAAAAAAAAAAAAAAAGTGACTGCAATTGAATAAAGAAACAACACAGGAACTGAAGTCGTGAAGATCTGTTTCTTCCCATATACAAACATGGCATGAGTTTTGCTTTGACACAATTCTGCATCTCTGCTAGTATTTCAACTCTTTTTGAAATGTAAGTCAGAAAATTCTCCAGCTGCACAAACAACTTTCAACTGTCCATCAAAATTGGGACAAGTAGTTCAATGACAGCTTTATTGGCTGTTTTGAATGTGAAAGTTTGCTAATCTACCTTTTCCAAATTTCAGAGAGAAAGACCCATATCTGAAATCTTGGGAAATTCCTGCCAATCAAGGACTGTGTTCGTGTATCACATTTAATCATAATTTATGGAATTCATCCCATTTGTTGGCTTTACACAGTGTCAAAAATAATGGACAAAATGAACCAGTAATCTTACTTAATGGTTAAGTTTGCACAACATGCTTAAGTTCTATACTGAACCTTCTTTCTCTTTGCATAATACAATTGAACGAATAAAATAATACAATGAACTATGCATATAAATTAACACTAAGTAGGTCCTACATATTGAGCTGAGGGCCGGATGCCATGATCTTGGTTTTCTTAATGTTGAGTTTCAAGCCAACTTTTGCATTCTCCTTCACCTGCATTAAGAGGCTCTTTAGTTCCTCTTCACTTTCTGCATTAGAGTGGTATCATCTGCATATCTTAGGTTGTTGATATTTCTCCCGGCAATCTTAATTCCAACTTTTGATTCATCTAGCCTTGCCTTTCTCATGATGTGCTCTGCATATAAGTTAAATAGGCAGGGCGACAGAATATAGCCTTGCCGGACTCTTTTCCCAATTTAGAACCAATCTGTGGTTCCGTGTCCAGTTCTCACTGTTGCTTCTTTAGAAGGCCAGATCCTGAAGTTGAAACTCAAGTACTTTGGCCACCTAATGAGAAGGAAGGACTCACTGGAGAAGAGCCTAATGCTGGGAAAGATTGAGGGCAATAGAAGAAGAAGACGACAGAGAATGAGGTGGCTGGATGGAGTCACTGAAGCAGTAGGCATGAGCTTAAATGGACTCCAGAAGATGGTAGAGGACAGGAAGGTCTGGAGGAACATTGTCCATGGGGTTGCGATGGGTTGGACATGACTTCGCAACTAACAACACATATTGAGCTATAGAGAAAACCAACTAAAGTTGAACTAACCGAATTTAGTATATTGTGCAAACAGCTAACAACTAATCTACTGTATCTGTGTCAATATGTAACTGGCCAATATACACAAGCTATTATGGCTTTGCATTGCTGGCCATGTTTGCGAATTCCGTTCTTCATTAGCCTAGACAATAGATAGTTAGCAATCACATTTTTAGTTTTAGCATTTTAGCTTTAGGGTTTTTTTCTTTTAGTTTTAACATGCTAACTTTAAAAGAGCAGAAATCAAGAGCAGCTCCAATAGGTTAATGCATGTCTTAACTACTACAAATGGAAGCTCTAACCATAGTTTGTAAATCATGTTGATTATTTAGACAATGTGCTAAATCCAAATCACCTGATTTATTACATGTGCATTTAAATGTGCCTCAGTTTGAAGTATCATCATTCTACGTGGTGCATTTCAACCACAAATGCCTGCTAGCTGGAATTACACAAGGGGATATTTGCTATTCAACCATTAGTGGTTTAGAACAGGGATCCCCAACCCTGGTCCGTGGACCAGTACTGGGCCGCGGCATGCCAGCAACTGGGCCGCACAAACAAGCAAATCCCCATCCGCAGGATGCAGGAAACACACAAAACCACGCCCTCTCCGGTATGCAGAAAAACCTCTCTCCATGGAACCGGTCCCTGGTGCCCAAAAGATTGGGGACCTCTGGTTTAAAAGGACTTGCAAAAAAGAGTATATGAACCAGTCCCTACAAAATCTAAGGCCAAGATGACATGAACACTGCAAAGCTAAACAGACCTTCTTTGACTAGTATTTGAAAGACTACTTGTAAAGTTTATATCACTATTGGCAGATAATAAAAAAAAATATTAGAATAGAATAGAGCTGGAAGGGACCTCGGAGGTCTTCTGGTCCAGCCCCCCACTCAAGCAGGAGAACCTACACCATCTCAGACAAGTGACTGTCCAGTCTCTTCTTAAAAACCTCCAGTGATGGAGCACCCACGATTTCTGGAGGCAAGCTGTTCCACTGGTTAATTGTCCTCACTGTTAGGATCTTACTCCTTAATTCCAGGTTGCTTCTCTCTTTGATCAGTTTCCAACCATTGTTTCTTGTCCTGCCCTCTGCTGCCTTGGAGAATATTTTGACTCCCTCTTCTTTGTGACAGCCTCTCAAATACTGGAATACTGCTATATATAATAAGACTCTTGAGAAAACCATGGATTTCCAAGAAAAGAAACTAATGGATCATTGAACAATCCAGAGTTTTTACTCGAAGCATAAATAATCAGGCTCAAATTATCATTGTTTGAAATTATGCAAAGACCTATTCTCTAGAGCACAGGTGTCAAACTTGCTGCGTCACGTGACATGTCACGACTTTTTTCGCATTGCCGGAGCTCGGATGGGCGCGGCATCCATATGATGCAACCAGCCTGTGGGCCGGCAATTTGACACCCCTGTTCTAGAGAAAGCTCTAATGCCAGAAAAGTAGAAGGAAAGGGATGAACAGCAGAAAGGCAGATGGACTTAATTACAATGGTGGACCAGGTTATGGATACATTACCTTGGAGAAGATGTCTGTGTGAACACTAAGAATTGACACTTACTACTTGATAGCACACAGTAAAAAAGCAAGTTTGCAAATATTTACAGAAATTTAGACTTTACTTTTTTTCTTCTTGTTGCGTGATGCATATTTCCCAAAGAAAAATGGAAAAGCTTCTTCTTATAATCGACTTACCATAATATGAAGTTTTGCGTTTCCTTTCTGGATAATGAAAGTACCTCCCATCCCAACTGTTTTGTCACCATAATGCTTATCCAAGGCTTTCCTTATGCAGGATATGAAATTCTGCTCACCAATTCTCCTCTTTGCTCGGACTTCAATGACCTTAAAAAAGAAGATATATTATTGCTTTGTTAAGCAGAGAAAAGTCTGTAATGTAATGTGAGTTGAGAGCAATACACTTCTAAGATTTCATTATGACACACTTAATGCTCCTTACTTAAAACATTTTGTGTCCATAATCTCCACCTGACAATTCTAATGGTCAAAATCATTATTCCCACATTAAAAGTACAAGGCCAGGAGCCCATAGATTGAGTTATTCCTCTCAGAAAAAGTTGAGAAAGTTGATCTGGGAAGATGGTAGAGGACAGGAAGGCCTGGAGGAACGTTGTCCATGGGGTCACGTTGGGTCGGATACTACTTCGCAACAATAAAGTGTTTACTTCTGGTTTCTGGCAAAAAAAAAAAGCCCATTGCGAATATGGGATGGGTTTGCTTAAGAAACACTGCAAAAAAAAAAGTTGTAAAATCAGGTTGGTTATTTGATAACCCACTTAACAGCCGGCATAATTTATGACTGTAATTCTGGGCTCGATTATTGGTGTACCTTGAGGACTAGCTGTAAATATATGTGTTTAACACCAGAAATTCCATTGGTAATATGTGTGGCTATAAAAATTTGTCAATAAAATGAAGCAAAAGAAAACAAAACAAAGCATGTTCCCATGTAGAAGTTTGTTTGTTTGGGCTTGTTAGCTTTTTTAATTTTGTGTCTTTTAATCGGGTTTTGGGGTTTTTTTGGTAGTCCTTGCCTGGATGTTTTGTTTATAAAAAGCCATTTTTAAAAGCTGACAGAGCCACGTACCTTTCCAGGAAGGCCTTCACTTGCATATAGGTTAGCCAGCAGCCCAAATTCACAATCATTATATAGGGAGCTGTATTTTTGGAGCAGACAGCTGCCATCCTCAGGGTTGATCTTGGCTAAGTAACTTCCATTGATTGCTGCCCTTTCTTCCTTTTCAGCTTGAACAATTGGGACAAACTAGATAGAAGCAGAAAAACATATTCAAAAAGATCAGCACCGTCTGCCATCATTTCACAAGTATTAAACAAGCAGCACATTTTGTTTATAGCTTATTCCAACTGCAGAAAGTCAGCTATGCGGTTTGAAAATCATGGTTTATTTGTTAACATATAGTATGAACCTACCCAATGATGGTTTATTCAGTAAAGCCTTTAACACATATTATGGCTCAGAATGAGCTGGGGCTAAGGCCTCATCTTAAGCACAGAGAAAGTCCAGAAAAAAACAACAACAGAGGTGTTAAAAGTCTACTAAAATAGAGTAGATTTAAACAAGATCTGAGCCCAATTAAGTCAGGGGTCCCCAGGTTGCAGCCTGTTGGAACTGGGCTATGGAAACGGCGGGCAAACGTGTGAAGCTTCATGTGTGCATGCGCGGTATCTAG
>NW_015391584.1:0-8658 GCF_001527695.2 Protobothrops mucrosquamatus | reverse complement strand
TTTTAAGGCATGTGGACTTCAACTCCCAGAATTCCACAGCCAGCAATGCTGGCTGTGGAATTCTGGGAGTTGAAGTCCACATGCCTTAAAATTGTCAAGGTTGAGAAACACTGGTATAGGGTTTCCTGCCTGAGCAGGGGGTTGGACTAGATCAGGGTAGGCAACCTCGGCTCTTTTATGACTCATGGACTTCAATTCCCAGAATTCCTGAGTCAGCTATGCTGACTCAGGAATTCTGGGAGTTGAAGTCCATGAGTCATAAAAGAGCCCTACCCCTGGACTAGATAGAAGACCTCCAAGGCCCCTTCCAGCTCTCTATTCTGATTAACTAAGGTTGCCTTTCTCTGTACAGTATCTAACATTTCTAGAAAGCATAGGAGACCTTTGCTGTATGTTATTTCCTTTATATTCATCCTAACGTGAATCCTGTGAGGTAGGTTAGGCTGCAAGGTAGTAAAATAGTGATCTACTTCTAGAAGAATATTTTAGAAAGTTTGTGGCAGAATGGAAAATTGAACCTGGGTCTCTAGAAGGAAATCGCTTGTTTTCTTGCAGATGATACAGATGTGGTTTATGCACCACATCAAGGCATGATATGACTTTTGGATGTAGCGTGCTATGTAAACTTGGGCAGCATGGCGTTGGAGATTCATAGTCATCTAGATAGAATTGACTGGAAGTTGGAATGGCAAACTAGAGTTCTTTTCTTAATTGGTTTGAAATATTTCACTGCTTATCCAAGTAGCTCCTTCAGGCTGAGGAAGTCGATAAGGGGGACCCCATTTCTGTCCTCCTCGGGGTGGTTTCATTTCTTGCCTCATAGGATGAATAGAGTTGTTAAGGAGGGTGGGAAGGAAGATACAGAATAATTAAAACTCTTTGGACCACACATTTTCTGAATAGTTTTTATCCCAGAGCTGTAATTGCACTCAACAACGAACTAAAGGGGCCACCATCAGTGAACTGTTGGACAGCATTACTTGGTCTGTTGTGTGGATGTTGGGTGGTTTTAGGGGTGGGGATTTGTGGTGGTGGGGAGTGTGTTTGGGGATTATGTGTGTGGGACTTGGGTTTTGGGTGTCAAGTAAATTTAGTTGTATATGTATACTATGTACGCACATACATTGACAATATAATAAAGAAATTGAAATTTGGGCAATATTGGAAGGAGGATTGCTTGCCTACTATAGAAGAATGGACGCTTAAAGTGTCAACTTTAGCAGAAATGGCTAAGATTTCTGCTTATTTGAAGGATCATTCACAAGAAAGATACATTTCAGTTTGGAGAAGATGGATAGATTATATTCAGAATAAATATGGGACTAAAAAGTTCCATTTAGCCTATGAGTAAATTTTAGAGTATTATTAGTATTAATAGTTTATTATAGTGAAATTTTTATTAGTCTTAATTATATGATATTATTATTTTTAGTATTAGTATTGTTTAACAATATTCTATTGTTTAATAATTAGGATACTAATGTGTTTATGTTTTAATTATTATATTTACGTTAAAGGGGAGTTAAAGCGCATTATGGACTTGGTTATTTATGTAGTTGGTTAATGTTAGTTAGATTATGATTATTATATTTGTAACCCTGTATTCAGCTCTGGAAAGTGAGGGAGGGAGAGGGGGGGGTTAGGGTGGGTTGGTTTTGGGGTTTATATTGTAACTTTTATAAAACTTTTCAATAAAAAAAAAGAAATTGAAATTAAAAGGATAAGGGTTGATATTCCCAAGGTTTCAAACCAAAAAAAGTGCAATTGCCATGATTCAACTTCCAAAAAACTCTATTGTTGTTAAACCTTGTTAAGGGAGTCAAGTCTTACAACTTATGGATTCACATATTCATTCAATCTTTGAGATGTCTCTATGTAAATTCTCACAAATACTCCAGATCATTAAGAGGGTAGAAGTTATTTTGGATTTTTTTTTGTTGCATATTGACAAGATTTGGGATGGTCTTTTTAAATAAGCAAGGAACTGCTGGAATGCAAATATTGAATACTGCCTGTAAAGCTATATCTTTTAGCTCTTGTTTCCGATGGATGCTAATTGTTTCTATTAATTACAATGATTTTGCTGTTTGTCAATTTTAATTCAAGATTTTGTAGATTACTGAAAAAACAGCTTACTAAAAACACTGCGGTAAATCAGATCTGTAGATAATTTTTTTTTTTTTTGCTATAAAATATTGAGCAAATTGATTTTTTGTTTCTTGAATTAGTTTGCTTGGGATTTCATGACTTATAGACTGCTGTAGGTATTTCAGCCTTGATTCTGTGAAACTAATTTCTGTTGTCTTTTCAAGGTCAAAAACAAATGTGGCTAATGAAAAAGGAACTTTAGCAGCTGAAGCTGTTCCTGATAACCAAGATACAGAAATGTGAGTGCTTTTTATTGAAGTCATGAAAGTCATATCTTCAATAATAAATTCTGCATTTCATTGCATATATTCAGCATTTAGCAAACTATGTTTTAATTAGTCATATTGGAGAGCTGCCTTTAGTCTGTACATTGGATTGTCTCCTATTAATACCTTCCCAAATATTGTAGGGAAAAAATGGCTCCTCTTTTAAGCTTACGTACCCGGCGTCAAAGACCTTTTCATTTGGAATTAATACTATTTCTATCTGATAAGCCCAACATTTATGTGGCCAAATTAAGTGAGTTTGGTCCCATTTTATGACTTTCCTTGCCATATTTGTTAAGTGAATCACTGCAGTTGTTAAATTAGTAACACAGTTAAGTGAATCTGGTTTCCCCATTGACTTTGCTTGTCAGAAGGTTGCAAAAGGGGATCGCATGACCCCAGGACAATGCAACCATCATAAATGTGAGTCAGTTACCAAACACCCAAATTTTGATTATATAATCATGGAGGTGCTACAATCGTCATAAGTCACTTTTCAGTGCCGTTGTAACTTCAAGCGGTTACTAAACGAATTGTAAGTTGAGGACTTAGCTCAGGCATCACCTTGTCCTCCTTGATTTCATGTGCTCTGTAAGAAAGTCACATTCCAATAAAGGCAGTTTTCCTCAATTGTATAAACCATGATAGCTGGCTTCCCATATCAAGCCATGATATGCCTTTGGCCCGTGTGTAATTCTAGCCACAGAGAGATGGGTTCTCTATCATGCTTTATAGCATGACACCTCCAAGTAGCCATTTTGCATCCATCTCTATTGAAAAGTTATTGGCATGAATCCGAAATTAATCATCAGTGCTCAACGTTGGTTTGGACTTGCTGGGAGTTGGGTAGAGATGGACAGATCTGCAGTGCTACTAAGGAGTAATTCTTCGCTTTCGTTACCTCAGATCTGGCCCACATTCATCAAAGCACTCCAGGAAAAAAGCTTTGAATTCAGCAAGAGTTGCCGGGCGGCCATCTTCTGTGGCCATGCAGAGCGGCCCTTCCCCAGCTCGGACGAAGGGCGAGAGCCAGACGAAGTTACCCAAACCTAAAATTGATCTTCGAGCCCTCTTTGATTACCACTTCACAAGAAAGCAGCACCGCTTCCGCAAACGACGGACCCCTACGGAGAGGAAAGTGAGTAGACCTCACAAGTATGGCAGAAAATGGCCGGAAAGACACAGAATTCCAGAAGAGGAGCAGAGGAGGAGAATGAAAGACAGAGGAATTGTATTTCCTTTTGTGGAGAAATACTACGGCCGGAAGCACCTTCCTTTAAAAGTGGTGCGAGAATATGAGGTAAATTATACTTCCACACTACTTTTTTTTGGGGGGGGGGGAATGTTCAGTAGGGGTAGTCCTCAACTTACGACCACAATTGAGCCCAGAATTTATGTTGCTGAGACATTTGTGAAGTGAGTTTTGCCTCCATTTTATGACTTTTCTTGCTCCGTTTGTTAAGTCAAGCCCTGCAGTTCTTAAATTTGTAGCACAGTTGTTCAGTGAATCTGGCTTCCCCATTGACTTTGCTTGTCAGAAGGTCGCAAAAGACAATCACATGACGCCAGGATGTTGCAACCGTCATAAATATGAACCAGTTTTCAAGCATCTGAATATAAATCACGCAACCATGGAGATGCTGCAACGGTCATAAGGGTGTAAAAAGTGTTAACTCAAGTTTTTTAAGTGCCGTTGTAACTTTGAATAGTCACTAAACAAACTTGTAAGTCGAATACCTGTAATGTTTTTGCGGCTGTCATCCACACACTTGCTGACCTCCAGATGTTTTTTTTTTTAAATAACATTTTATTAATTTTCCAGTTTTATATTTAAGTATTTACAAAGCAACTTGGTGACTGGGTTAATCAATAGTTCGATAATAAAATCTTTAGTGCAAATCTCAGGTTACAACATCAGATATTTCTTCTCTTTTCCCTTAACATTTACTGTCTCATATTCAAGCTAGTACAATTCTAGTTATATCAACACAATGAAAACATCATTATTACATTTATCAATACATTTTTAGCTTATACATATCTTAATTACATTCAATCTTCATAAACAATCCATATCCTGTTATTAACTTTTGCCCAATTTTTAGTTTCTCATCAATATTCCAATTTAACCTTTCATATTTATAATTTGCAGGCTTTGGGTAACCAACATTTCCCTTGTCTCAGTTCATAACAAAATATAATATCCAAAATACACATTTTCTCTATTTGAGTTTAATCTTGTTCTATTTCCTAAAAGTTGTCTATTTCCCACCATATTAAATCACCTATTTAATAATACAATATCCCCTTTAATAAATCAAACCCATTATGTATATTACCTGGGTTAATCAAACATATTCATGATAATTCATTTTCTTTTCCCTTTTAGGTCTAATTTTTAAATATTAAACAAAATCCTTATTTTCAACTAATTTGCAAGTATTTTAAATCTAATAACCAAAATTCCCCTTATCTCAACATTTCCCTTTAACCCTCTAATTAATAAACCTCCAGATGTTTTAACGGTGGTTAGCATGAGTTGGGAAGGCTGATCTAGGCTCTCAATTGTTTTGTTGAGAATGCTTGGCTGTTTCTTGATTGTGTTGATGGAAGGAAAACTTTGCAGTTGACAATTTTGTCCCCTATTAATTTTTGAGTGGTTTTTAGACATGCACTTTTGTTTGTGGCTGAAAAAAAAATCCTTCTCTCCCAGCATGCAGCTTTGAAGGGGTTTTTCAAATACATTGAAATGCTGAAATATGAACATCATTTGAAGAAGTCCTTGACGCAGTTGAATGCTGAAGGCGATCTTGAAAATGAATGCTTGGAATCACGGCGGCACAAATACCTGGACGACGATGGACCCATTTCTCCCATTGCAGAGACCAAGTAGGTACAATTAGACCTCCTAAGGTTGGGTTTTGCAATCCAAAACCCAGCCACAATTATGTGATTATTGAAGTTTTAATTGAATTTTGCCCTTCAAACAGTCTGATCTTAATAGACCATATGATTTTATCTGATACCTTTTTGTGTAAAGCTTCTGATGAAATTTTACTCAAGGGTCATTTTTCAATTGATAAAAAAGAATCCAAATATTTTCAGGGATTAAGAATTTAGCTGCCCAAAATAAAAATATAATCAGCTTTGTACTAAATGCCCCCTATTCTCTTCATTGAATATAATACAAGTATAAGTAGTCCTTGACTTACAACTATTTGTTTAGTGACGGTTCAAAGTTACACTGGCACTGAAAAAAAGTGGTTTTCACAGTTAATACCATTGCAGCATCCCCCCGTGGTCACATGATCAAAATTTGGACACTTGGCAACTGACTTATATTTATGACAGTTCCAGTATCCCAAGGTCATGTGATCCCCTTTTCTGACCTCCTGACAAGTCAATGGGGAAGCCAGATTCACTTAACAACCATGTTACTAATTTAACAGCTGCAGTGATTCACTTAACTGGCAAGAAAGGGGCATAAAACTCAACTGTCTCACTTAACAACAGAAATGGGCTCAATTGTGGTTCTAAGTCGAGGACTACCNGAAGTGCAACTGCATTGTTTAGTGACAGCTATCCTAGTCCTTGTAGCTGCTGTTAACCGAATCCCATGGAGGAGTGATCGGTCGTAAGTCAAGCGCTATGCATAAT
This sequence comes from Protobothrops mucrosquamatus, assembly GCF_001527695.2. NCBI lineage: Eukaryota > Metazoa > Chordata > Lepidosauria > Squamata > Viperidae > Protobothrops > Protobothrops mucrosquamatus. The sequence continues at coordinate 2,587 of NW_015391584.1, read as the reverse complement.
TTTGAAAAAATAACTAAAAAAGCCACACATTTCCGACTGAACTGAAGTTGTAGCTTTATGATACAGGTTCTGCAGCTAAGGCTAGAGGTAAAAGGAAAAATGTGAATGGTAATGCTAAATGAAGGCTGGATATTGAGGCTTAGAACATAAATTCAGCTGAAGATGTAATCATATTCTGGAAACATGGTGCCAGAGAAGATGGATGTAAGTCTAATATGATAATTGTTCTGTTTCAGCAACGATGAGGTTTCTGGGAATGAAAACATTGGTGCCAAAATAGTGGTAAGTTTCTGATAACTGAAGCTTGCCACATCAATTCTACTGTCACTCTATCTTGGGAAAATGCATTAGAAATCAGGCCAATGCAAAATTAATTTTGTACGATGTTGTAAAAATTAGCATTCCTGCTTTCCATATTTTTACAGGTAGCCTTGACCTAATGATCACAATTGGAACTAGAATTTCTGTCTTAGTCATTGCCATCACAAGTTGAAACAGACCCAATTTTTATAGCAGTCATTAAGCAAATCCAACTTCCATAGTGGCCGTTTTTTTTCTGGGAATTGGCAATTTTTTTTAGAAATTATGATTATGTGACCATAGGATGTTGCAACTGGTTGTAAATGCGAGCCAGTTGCCAAGCACACAAATTGCAGTTATGACTGTGGGGGGTTACACAACGGTTGTAAGCACAAGGACACTTGTAAGTTAACTTTCTGTAAGGTGTAAACAGTCTTAAAGTCAAGGATTGTCCCTAAATCAAGGCTTATCTGAGCCATCCTATTGCTCATTGTTTTGGATCTTGCAGAATAAGGCTGCACGGCTTGTTGCAGAAGCTAAAAGTGTTAGATCCCCAGTTTTCTGTGTTCAGAATACTGTGTTAGTTGAGGGCCCTGCAAAAATAAGACTTTTAAAAAGGAGATGGAAAAGAAGGAAAGAAAATGGAAATGGAGTAAGTTAGAAGAAGATAAATTAAAATGGCAAGTCTTGCTAGCTAGCAATATCCCCCCTTCTAAACTAATGGACAAGGGGCCCAACCACTAACCCAGGGCATTCCAGGTATTTACCGGTTTCCAGAATGCCAGCAGATTTGCCTGCCTGCCTGCTTGTTTGCAAAATACATTTTTGAAATGAGTTGAGATTCTGCTTAATTGCTCTGATATTGGCGTTCTTTTTCAGTGCCCTGCTGGTTTCTCTTTTCCAGGACAACAGCTGCTTCATATTAAGCAGCAAAATTCCCAAGAAAAAGAAGAAATCGAACGCAAGGAGAAAGTGAGTGGCAACTGTTAGAAATAAGAACTTTTTTTAAAAAAAAAATGGAATACCTAGAAGGCATGCAAATGAAATGTACCATTCTGAAGATCCAAGCTACCTTAATGAAGTCTCTTAGAAGCAAGCAAAATACAAGCCAGGTATTTAGGTTTAATTTTTCTTTCTTTCCTCTCTCAGCGCTTAAGTGTATAATTCTTTCTGAACATCAGACAATGGCTTTTACACCGGTATAACTGCTTTACGTGCACAAAGTTTGCATGACAATGAGCCAATCACAGTTTTGTCGCAATGAGGGCACATATGTTTCATTCACCCTCTTATCCTAATATGTTAAAGGTGTTTTCTTACCACTTAAAATTTGCATTTATGAGGTGTGGTGAGTTCTAAATTCTTGGTAGCACTCACTAAATCCAGTAATCCAGACAACTAGAGCAGTGTTTTTCAACCTTGGAAACTTTAAGATGGGTGGACTTCAACTCTGGCTGAGGAATTCTGGGAGTTGAAGTCCACCCATCTTAAAGTTTCCAAGGTTGAAAAACACTGAACTAGAGGATATGTGTAATAGTGCCGAATATCTGTTGCTCGGGTGTAGGATGAGGATGAAGGTTTGTTCTCTAGGCTTGTGGATTGGTTTCCAAACATTTTGTTACCAGGCTAGGTAACATCTTCAGTGGCTTTTAGGGGACGTCAGTGTTCTGTTCTGTAGGATATATAATTGGATCTACAAGGGCAATTCGTAAATAAGCCTCCGTTTGGTTATCAGTGACAGACACTTGGCAGACACAGAACTTTTATTGTACACATTAGAAAACTACAACATTACATTACTTTTCTACATAATCGCCATTCCAATTGAGGCACTTGTCATAAAGTCTTACAAGGTTTGAAATTCCTTAGTAGTGGTCGCTCAATGCCAGATCTGGGTTATGGAGGGAGGTGATTAAAAACATCCCAACGGGAACTGCTTCAAAAGTTCTTGGGTGCGTCTAACGGTATGCAGGTGAGCATTATCGTGAACCAACATCACACTGGAAGTCAGCGTGCCCCGATGCTTGTTATGGATGGCTCGTCTTGAGTTTTCATAACAATTCACAATAGACTTCAGAATTGATGGTCGAATCATGCTCTGTGAACTTCACTAGCAGTTACTCCTTTGGCATCTTCACATTTGGTGGGATTTTCTATGGCACCACTTACCGGTGTGGTGTTGGTTCACGATAATGCTCGCCCGCACACCGCTAGATACACCCAAGAACTTTTGAAGCAGTTCCGTTGGGATGTTTTTGATCATCCCTCTCCCCATAGCCCAGATTTG
>NW_015391583.1:20767-24258 GCF_001527695.2 Protobothrops mucrosquamatus | reverse complement strand
TAAAATAAAGTTATTCTAATTTCATCAAAAATTGTATTTCTGCAAACGTTACTTTTTCATAAATTTTGTTATTTTAGATATTCTCACCCTTTAACAAATTCACAGGGCAGCAAACAAGACTTAAATTGACAATAAACCAAGTAAAACAAAAACCTAGAATTCTCCAGAAGCAGAATTAAGAATGTTCAGAAAACTAAAAGCCTGGGAAAACAGGGACTTTGCCTGATGTTGAAATGATGCTTAAAATATATCTTCAGCCGGACAAATCTAGGAAGAGCATTCCAAAATGCAGGTTCCACCCTTGACCTTTGCAGAAATCCACATCTCAGATACTGGGAACCCACTAAAAGACTATTAGAAGGCAGACTTATGAGAAACAGTGTTATTTGGACTTTAGCTCCAAATAATGTTTTTTAATAAACGCATTATTTGTTCTTTCACAAACCATTTAAAAGTGGCCTGAATAATTTACATTTGATTGTAATGTAAAAAGTAGGTACACTTAACAATCATTTGTGATCAAAGCAGATAGAAAAGGAAACCAGTCATCACACAACATGTATTAATGTCCATCACTCATACCTGCCCCCAAATGATAGTGATCTCTAAACCTAGCTTCAATAGCACACCAGCTGAAGCAAGGACCTGTCAAGTATATTAAAGGCAGAGCAACTAACAGTAAATCTTAAGATTTTGTACTTGGCCTGTCACCAAGGCCTTTAGTGCCAGAATGAATAGAACAAAGATGAGGATGAGTTTAGATAATGATGCAAACCTTTATTTTTGACTCTCGGAGATGGTTCAACAATAAAGTCACTCATTGCCACTCCTAAAAACACATTTGTTATTACTAATTTTAGTAGAAAGCAACAAATAATTCAGGGATCTCTCACTTAAATAGAATGGAACGATTTCCGGTGAGCTCAAGATTGCACAGGCTTTACGCCTAACTCAGTGGAATCATGCTGAAGAAAGCCAAGCCGGAGGATGAATGCCACTATGTCATCAGTCACTGTCCCTGATTTCACACAATACTTATTATATCTGCCAAATGTTCAGCTAGGAGTCATATCAAGAACTCTCTGAAATAAATTGTTTTACTGGCAAGATGCTACTTTTCTATATGGAGTATCATGGATACTGTTTACATACCATATCATTTTTCAAAGCTGGAATATCAGGCAGTAAAACAAGTCATTTTCCTCAGGAGTATGCAAGACTATGGTTATTTTCTACTGTTTAATTCTTGTGAAGGTCACAGCTAGCATATTGAGGGATTATCAAAATATTATCAGAATGAAGGCTCATACAAAGCCCTCAACAACAAAACCCTCAAAAAAATCTGAGAATGTATGAAGAAAGCTGCGCCATCACATGAAGGCTTATTAGATATATTAAAAATTGCTTGAAGACCAAACCCAACTCTGTCTTCTTAAAAGCCTTTGTGTCTATGAATATTTGAAAGGTGTATGTCATTAAAAAAAACTAAAAATATGGTAAGATTTCCATTGGCTGGGACATAATTCCTTGCCCCTCCCTATATCTAAAATTATCTAAAAATGTATACCAATGAAATATTTTGCATACTATATAGGTGTTCATATTACTGAAATCTTACATAGGCAATTTGTGTCCATCACATAATAATAGTTAAGTAAATAATAGACAAAACATGCAAGCTTATTAGGTATTTCTCAGTGTTAAATATTTTCACTATTGCATTAGAAAAAGTAACACAAGTCTAAATAAAAGAATTAAATTTTGATGGTAGCCTCATTTAGGGAGCAGACTTTTGAGGATGTTTCTGGTGCTCATTGCACGTTAGGAATTCTATTAATAGAATTCAGTGTTGCTTATCTTAGGCCTTGGCACCTTGTGGTCTCTTTAAAGGTTGCCAAGGGAAAAGATTTTGAAAGTCACAAGTATCACAGCAAGTCAAGTACAGGATACATTAAAGCAAAAAATGAATCCCAAACAGCCTGTAATTTTAAAATATTTTATTATTTTAGCAGCATGTTAATTATTTGAGGTCGTTGACAACTATTCCTTATGGATTTTTCATATTCTGCAATATTAACTTCAAATTAATGTTTTGTTTTAGAACCCTAAGAGTTATATTAAGGAAGAATCAACAAACAGAGAAAATACTCTATATACTGTATATTGTGACAGGTATTTTTTTACTGAGGTATATTTCATCAGAAGTAATATTCCTACTGGAAGTAAACACAAATCAGGATAATTTGATATCAAGCATTCTTGTACACTTCTCCATTTAAAGCATGTTACTAAACTAACCTGACCTTGCTCATTTCAAAACAAACAAAAGAAAAAAGAAAAAAAACCTCTTCCCTATATTTTTCATCCTTTTGATGATGAAAGCAAAGACACAATAACTTTAGACTAGTCAAATGTATCTTCCCCCTGCAGATTCAAGATTAGAGTATAAAATGTGTATTGGTAAATTGCAGTCTGTATTTCAGTGAGAATAATTATTTGGGTAGCAAACGTTTTCTGGATAAGAAAACCACAATAATCCTAGTAACAGAAATAACTGACAAACAAAAGACTGTTGGGGTTATATTATAGGGGTTAATTCATACAACATAGCCACAGGAAGAGTACTTTTGTTTATATGGCAAACGGGTTTTTTAGATTAAGTTCAAGTAAAACATAGCCAAGAAGCAAATAAGAGAAGAACTGATGTTTAATATCTGCTGCATTGCCATTACTATGCAACTAAGTGTATATATAGGTAGAGATCTTGTTTACTCTTAGTTGAACTGTTCACAGGCATAAGCCTAAACTGGGCTGTCCATTTCACCTAGATGACTTTTCATGTCATCTAGGAAAGAAAAGAAATACTGGATGGGCAGGAGAACGATCTGGTGACTATGGAGAGTCCCATCAATCTTCCCAAGGAAGGAAGCAATACAACAGTATTAAGTCTAATGGTGAATGAACAATTTCAGGACTTACAGAAAGGAGCCCTGGGAAAGGGGGCAGCAGGATAAAAGGACAAATTGAAGGAAAAACAACAGCTTCATTCGCTGAATTAATCCCCTCCACTTATCTGAGAAACCATCCTCCACAATCTCAAGCCTTATCTACAGCCCATTACCCTACGCCAGCCATCTCAGCCCAGACTCTCCACATGTACTGGGCAACAGCTACCCTAAGCCCCAGCAGCGCAGGACTTGCTTGCAACCCGTCCGAAGGGCATCCCAAGCACAAGCAAAGGACTGGGCAACGATCTCTCATCCCTTGCTCTGGACGGATAAATCCCCGGAGAGTCCAGGGATGACGAAGAGGGGAGAAAAGCGACCACTTGCATACAGCCGCGCTCTCGCCCTCTCCATCCCCGGCAGATTTGGGGCGTCGAGGTGTTGGGTGCAGGTGCTCCGCCCTGGGGTACCTGATGTAGCGCTGTCAGCCCGTCTACGTTGGCCGTGTTAAGGCGGGCTCCGCGGGCCAGCAGGCGCTTCACCTCC
>NW_015391583.1:10249-18101 GCF_001527695.2 Protobothrops mucrosquamatus | reverse complement strand
GTTTTAAAGTTGACATAATCCCCAAGCTCTCTTTCTTGCTTTTAGCTTAACTTGTGAACCTAAGTTGCTTTAGCATTTTAGATATTCTTGTAAAATGACGATCCTTTACTAACTGTAAGCCTCACCTTAGAGTTTCATCAGTAATTTAGAAAACTTGCTATTCTGGAAAGTTAAAAGAATGAGAATGTGTGCTTCAGCAGTGTAGTTTTCACGTTAATTAACCTGTTTGTTTATTTAAATTCTTTTAATCTTGTTAGCGCCATCTTGTGGTTGAGGTAGCTCATAGCATTTTAGGCTTTATGTTAGAATAAAATAATTGATATAAAAAGTGTCTTCCTTTGAATTACCTGGTATCATTTATAGCAAACATTAATTTTATAAATACGTTAGAAAATTCCTAGAGCAAGACAGAGGAAGCCAATATACTGTAATGCTCTATGTTATATTTACAAATGTAGGCATTGCTATGGCTTTCATATATACTGACCACTGTGAAGCAACAACTATGTATTTGTCTACTTCGGACAGGCATTATTACTATAAACTCAGAAATTAGAATTGAAAGTGTTACGTTTCTTTCTTTGAATATCTTTGTTCAGCTATTATTATGTTGTTTCCAAGTTTTATCTGGAGCAGTCGTTGTGCTATAAAATGTGCAGTTCTTTTTTTTGAATTTTCTGATTGTTCACTATTATTCCTCTTGCTAATACAGTTTGTAAAATGGAGAATTTAGTTTTTCTACATGAGATTATTGTTCAACTTGTTTTGAATACTATTCTAAAATTAAGCTGTTATATAAGGTAATGTCTAAGAACAACATTGCTGGCCTTTTATTTGCTGTTGCATGCATTATGGTATTCAAATAGAAAGTATGCAATTTTGAATATGTATCCACTACAATTAAAAATATTGTGCTTTTAATAATTATCCTGTTGAACTTTTATTAATTTTTCACCAGGGCAAAACATGTCATTTCTGGGAGGGAGATTTGTGTCATCCTTTGGACATGTTGTTAACCAACTAGAAAATTCCCACCAACCAAACAAAACTATAATGGTAGAGCCTTCATCTTTACTTATCCAAGATGTCCAACATGTAGTGTTCATGTTGGATGATACAATAACGCACAAAACAATCTTTGCTCATGGTAATTTTATCATGGCCCTGATAAAACTGTATTTCAGTCATTCTAGGAAGTGTTTGATCTCTCCTGTTTTTTCTTTAATAATTTCAGCTGCAATAAGAAGATTCTCAGAATCTATGAGATAATACATGACAAAGGAGTCTCCATCTAATCTCCATTTTTCAGAGTGTTTACCTATACAGACATATGCATGACAGTACAACGTGTCGAGTACTATTTTGTGTTGGAAGCACCATGGAATTAATGCCAAAACTACATTGAAGCAGCTGCTGTTTTAACAATGCAAACTTCTGTGAATATTTATGGTAACACCTTAAAATATTCCTCCATTTCCATTTGTGTATAAGCCTTTGCTAGGCTTAGCAGAAATGTCTCCTTGAGCTTGTTCGGAGGTTCTAGCAGGGGAGCGCAGCTATCGTATACCCTTGACCAAAGATCGGTACACTCCTTCTATCTGGGATGGTCGTCCTCTTCCACCGAGCGCGCAGCTTCGGGAGGGACGCACATGGAGCGGTGAGGGAGGAAAGGGACACCCGCCTAGCCAGCCAGATCAGCCAAATCAACCCTGGCGATCAATGGGGTGACAGATGTCGCAGCCAGATCGCCCTCACATCCAAATGTCTCCAGTTCTAGGCAAGGGGCTATTGCTCATCCTGTAATAGTAAATTAATGATAACTTTAAAATTGCCATTGATCCTGGCAGTTTCATTCTTTTAGAACAGAGGTCTTCAAACTTGGTCCTTTTATGACTTGTGGACTTCAACTCCCAGGCATGCTGGCTGAGGAATTCTGGGAGTTGAAGCCCACAAGTCATAAAAGGGCCAAGTTTGAAGACCTGTTTTAGAACCAAGCAGCCAGGGATCTATTTAGTTTCTTGGAGAGAAAAAAAACCCTGGCTTCCATCCAAATCAACTCAGGCTCTACTTTTTGTGTATGGCTTACAGAGGTGGACATACTTTATGAAAACTTGGGTGACTCAGGAATTCTGGGAGTTGAAGTCCACGAGTCATAAAAGAGCCAAGGTTGCCTACCCCTGGTCTAACATTTCATGTAATACTGCCTTATCTTTATGTAAATATGGATGTTAATGTGTGGGGATGCTATCTGTGAACACAGACTCAACATCAACCAATACCTTTTTCAACTTACCCTCAATGGTTTCTATGATGCTACTTATAGGAAAGCGACATTAATCTATGGTGATAAAAAATCAGAAGTCTTCAGTTCACAAAAGTGTGTGCTTTTCAATAAAATCTGTTAATAGGTAAAGATCCTTATTAGCTTTCTAATCCTGTGTCACCTCCTCAGCTGATCACAGGTCATTTGTCATTGATTCATTTGTTTTCATAACATATAAGTCTAACATGTTTTCTTTATTATATTTTATGCTACTCTACAATTATCACTCTAAAACAAATGATTTTTCTTCCAGTATATTATAAGTTAGATCTCTGTTGTTTAGCATATCTGAAATGCTGCTTAAATTCACATGGTGTTTTAACTAGTTTCAGCAGAACCAATACCCAATTATTGCCATTGGGTATTGCCAGTCACTTCTGTTATGAACTGTTTTGCTGGTTTCATTTTAACTTTCTATGGCAGGGGTCGCCAACCCCCAGGCGGTCCACCGCATGCCAGAAAGCGGTCCATGCAAACCAGTGAAGCCCCATCTGCAGGATGCAAGCAGCATGCAAACCTATACCCCCTCCGGTCTGTGGAAAAACCTCTCTCAATGGAACCAGTCCCTGATGCTCAAAAGGTGGGAAACCTCTGTTCTATGGTATAAATTTCCAGGTCAGCTAATAGCTATCCTTGTTTCCTTTCAGCATCAGTTTTGTCATCCATGGCACGCATGATTAAAATAATGATTTGGTGCTTTGCTTTAGCAAATGACTTGTTTTTTCCCCCTGAGTAACAGGCTTTCTGAACATTTATTTACATTTTCTGCACTTGGCTTCTTCTACTGTAGCACTATTCATTCTGACCTGTTACTTCCTGTATGCTGCTATAAATTACTCCCATTTGCTTTCACTCCTAAGTGCTGCTGTATAATACAGTTTCCATGGAGATAGCAACCTCAAATGTTCTTTTAAATGTTAAAGCTGTCTCTGTTAAAACTCTCTTTTTTTTCTTAGTTTTTCCTTTCAGAATTCCACAGAGTAGGCAAACTCTTAAAGAATCCTTCAAGCCTTTGCTGAATTTGCAATGTTCGAACGGCTTTTTAAAAATTTCCTTGCTTTTGAGGATGGGGGAGAAAAAAGAAATAAAAAAGAAATGCACTCCCCTGCCTACAATAATATTGTGGTCTCCCCCTCTCCAAATGAGGTATCCTTAAGGCCTCCAATTGAAAAGCCTATATGGGGGCTAATTTCTCTAGTTCTCACCTGACTCAATACCAGAGCAGTTCCTTCAGCAGAGCCCACTTGGCTTGTTTCTCTGCCAGCCAATCTCAGGCCACAACTTCTAAGAGTTGAAGTCCACACATCTTCAAGTTGCCATGATTGAGAAACACTGGTCTAGACTCATTCACATCTCCAGGATTTCCAGTACAGTAGTGACTTCTACAGCTGCCTCCATCTCTGCCAAGGCAAATTGCCTACTCAGCATTTTGTTGCTCAGCCTCATTTTTAATGGACAGCATCTCTGGTAAATCTGCAAGAGAAAACACAAAAAGAAAACCTCTCCAGACCAAAACCTGACTGTTTTAAGGATCCCCACGAGGAGACATATAGGACTATATGCAGTGGTGGGATTCAGGTGGTTCGCACCACTTCGGCAGAACCGGTAGCTAATTTTTTGTTGCCCATGACCAGAATGGACTTCCGGAAGTGGCAGCCACAACCGGATGTTCACATATTTGAATCCCACCACTGACTATATGCTGGTGACATATACCAATGATACATCATTTTATAAAAGTTCTCTTTCAGGTTATAACACAATGTAAATTTCAGTCTTTTCAACTACATTGTTTCCCATTGTTCTCTTTGTACATTGTAACCAAAATGTTTAACCCATTTTATTATACATTCTTTTACTTGTTCATCTTTCCTATGCATCTTGTAATGACTTATATTTAACAATATTCCTTTTAAATGCTGATTGTGATTATGTGATTGTTATTTTCTTATTCTACCTTGTGTAATAAAACTTTACAAAATCAATACAAATCAGACATTCAGATCTTTCTAGTAAGGAATATTAAAGATTTTCTGCATCACCACATACAATCTCACACGTGAAAATACAGAAATGTAACTAGAAGTCATTGTGAGAAAGAAATGCTTAAAGCTGAGAAGTACCATTTAAGGAATAGAGATCTTCAACAGCAACCTTCACTTACATTTTGCCTCTCAGTTTTACTTATTTTGCCATCTGCTATTTTTTTAATCAACCTACCATTGCCAATAACTCATTTATTCTAATTCTAGGGAACCCCACTCCTTGGTTAGAATAAGGCTATGTATTGGCATTTTAATTTGGAATTACTTCAGAATAATTGGTTTTGGATTTAAAATCTGAAATCTGATCTGGATGTTTCCTCCATGATATACAATACTTCTGATTTTAGAAGAAATGACATTTTTGTGTACTTAAATGACCTTCAAAAACTGAGTGTAGTATTGCAATTTAACAGCAGGAGGCATCTGCATTCTGAGCTCTTATTCAAAATTAGAATGGTTGTGTGTTTTATGATATCAGTTCCAGGGGTAGTCAACCTTGGCTCTTTTATGACTCGTGGACTTCAACTCCCAGAATTGCTGGCTCAGGAATTCCGGGAGTTGAAGTCCACGAGTCATAAAAGAGCCAAGGTTGACTATCCCTGATTGTTACTCTGTGGGAGGAAAATGTTACTTCATCAACTAATAACATTTTAAACACATGAATCAATTCTTTGCTTCCTTTAAAAAAACAGCAATAGTAAACAATACAATCATTAAGGTATCTAACATTTATAAATGAATAAGTAATTCACTGTGTACAGTTATTTATAAAGATAACATTTCACTATTTTAGCAATGGGGATAACTAAAAAATTAAAATGATGAAATGTAGAAAGATGCAATGAAATAAACTAGATTTCAAATCCCTCATTTTGCATTTATTACAGAAATATGGCTGCTAAAGATGCCTACACTTTGGTTGTGAAGCATTTGTTGAAAGTCACTGTAAATTTTGTACTTCGGTTCCAACAGCTTCCACAACCCATTAATGAAAGCTAATGGAGAATTCTGGGAGTTGAAGTCCAAACATCTTAAAGTTGCCAAGTTTGTAAAAAATGTCTTCAAAAGTGCCAAGGTCCCTGTGTTGTTTAAAAAGTCGGTTGGGGAATTGGGGGCTTTCCAAATGTTGACAGATTTTTCAGCAAAAGTGCGCTACCCAGAACAGCAGGGAGTTGTAGTTTAGCAACTCAAGAAAGTCATCAGTTTTATACTTACCTGGCAGGGGAGACACCTTGATCATGAAGGAGGTTTTCCCAGGGTGAGGCTCAAATTTGATGTTGAATTTGATAACAGCTGCAAGATTATTAGTAGGGCAATATTGGAAGAAGGACTGCTTGCCTACTATAGAAGAATGGATGCTTAAAGTGTCAAATTTAGCAGAAATGGCCAAGATTTCTGCTTATTTGAAGGATCAATCACAAGAAAGATACACTTCGGTCTGGAGAAGATGGATAGATTATATTCAGAATAAATATGGGACTAAAAAGTTCCGTTTGGCTTATGAGTAAATTTTAGATTATTATTATATTATTATTTTTTTAGTATTAGTACTGTATTGTTTAACAATTAGGTTGTTAATTTGTTTATTATTATTGTTTAATTTAAATTTGTTTAAATTTATGTTAAAAGGGAGTTAAAGCGCATTATGGACTTGGTTATTTAAATAGTTGGTTAATGTTAGTTAGATTATGATTATTATATTTGTAACCCTGTGTTCAGCTCTGGGAAGTGGGGGAGAGGGAGGGGGGGTATGGGGTGGGTATGGGGGTTTATATTGTAATTTTTATAAAACTTTTAATAAAAAAAAAAAAAAAGAAAGTCATCAGTTTTCAGGTCCACTGGAAAGTTCTTTTTAGGACCAAGTAAAGAGTTGCGTTCTGAAGATCCGTCTTGTCCGGCTCCCGGAGACGCAGCAAGTCCCGCCTTATTGCTTGCCAGCCTGCTTCGATTGCTTCAGGAAACACCGGAGGCCCTTGTGATGACATCAGCCCGTTTGTGGTGTTGAGTGCAAAAAAAAAGGAAAAGAAAGGGTCAACCTCAACCCAACGCGGCCCTCCCTTTCGAGCCTCTTCGGGCTGGCTGGGCGCTGCTTGGGGACCCGCCTTCTCCCGGAGAGAACAAAACAACCCTCTTCTCCGCGAATTTCTGTGCCACGCCAGCTCGGGTGCCAGAAACAGGACGTCGGAGCGACCAACGCCAGCTTAACCAGGTAAGGCTTGTGCTTTTGCCGTCCTCCGGGATCAATCTCAGCTGCCAGCGATCCGTGTGAAAGGAGCGCCGCCAATCTCTTGCTCCTTGCCTGACTTAGGAAATCCCCATTTGAAAACGGGAGGCGATTTGCGCGCCGCTCGCAAATTAACCCACCCAGTAAGTTTTTAAAAAGGGGGGGTGAGTTACCGTTAAATTTTCGCTCCCCTACCCCATGAAAAGAGTATTTTTGCTGTGTGCCCGATCAGACTCGCTGCTTTATTCCAAAACATTGACCCTCTGCAGCAAAAGCCCCGTTGAACCCAATGACTCTGTCTTCTAAAGGGTGCCTGAACCGCAAACTTACTCTAGTTACAGTATTTCCTGTTTCCCCCCCTCAGTATATGACAGTTCTCACTCCAGATATTGGCAACATTTCGGGGTCCAGTGAAGTAGTAATAGGGTGCCGTTTCCTACACATGTTTGCCTTTGTATTTACCACTGTGGAATCTTTCTTGACATTTAGAGATAGATAACTCGACAGTGTTGGGAAAGCTGTTACCAGGATTCTTGAATGAGAAGAAGGTTACAAGCACTCCAGGTGATCAGTCTGTGTGCACTTTACTTCCTTCCTGGTGTTTGAGATTTATGGGAATTGCACTCCTGACACAGTTGGAGGACGTCAGGCTGTGGAATGACACTAGAGTATGTCTTAAAGTCGTTAGATGAGTTGTAAGAGAGAACATAGTTTGTTTTTGCTAACCTGTATTGTGAGAGGTTATTGTAGTTAGTAAACTGTAGTTTGCTTAATCTGTGTGATCTAGCCTACCATAGTTTTCATCAATAAACCATAATTAAAAATACTGGCATAGGGTGAGAGGCACATTTAGCTCTTTAGTTGGTGGGCATCTGCTAACTTTATCTTGCTGAACTCCTGTTTAATGCAGTAATTTACAAAAAAAAAAAAGATTATTGAGAAGATTATTCTATCAAAGGAGAAAACAGCCAGCTATCTACCCTATAACCCAAAAAACCTGATTTCATGGCCAAACTTCTTTTACTTGAGATTTTTTTTATGTTCAGATGAAATCTGTAGATTAGGTATTCTAGTAGACCACAACCTACTTACACTATTCTAAATGAGATTCTCTCACTGTTATGAAAAAGTGGCCTTTGCTACATTAATTTTTAAAATATAAAACAGTCTGATGAAATTTTAATGGCCTCAGGTGCTTATCTCTAGGGTTCTTGATAAAATCCTTGATCTGAATAACATAAAAAATGTCTTCTATTCTGT
>NW_015391583.1:0-9849 GCF_001527695.2 Protobothrops mucrosquamatus | reverse complement strand
AGAATTTGACTCATCTAAAGGATGTCCATTTATGGTAAAAATTCTGTTACTCAATAGTCTGATCAGTGACTGTTTCTTCCGCAATAGACTAAGCTTTGAAGCTTGCTAAGAGCAACAGACTGTAAACTTTTAACACGTTGACATAACAACCAAAGAAAACAGTTTTGCTTCTGGTTGTGTTTTTATATGGATTTTTTTTTAATTTTTTTAATATTTGAATGATAGCTGTGTCTCTGCACAGTTTTGTCTGACAGAATGAAGAGGCTACCTGAAATTAGATGGCAAATCTCTGACTGGATTAACATGTGCTCTCCTGTGCTTATTTGAGTTTTGTTGAACTGGCTGGTTTCACACAGTAGGCTAAGTTGTAAACTGTGGTTTCAATGCACAATTATTAGAGTCACACAGACATTAAGTCAAAATCAAACTTGGTTTCATGTTATAGTATCCTTTCAATATCAGTTTCTCATCTATAATGAAAACATCAATTATATGTATTTTGTATGTTTGTGTTTGTGTGTGAAGGAGACCAGAATAGGATTGTGAGGAAGCAAATTTAGATGCTTCTTAAATGAGAAGTATTAAATGATCAACATATGGCAGCATCTGGTTGATTTTTGGAGTTCAGAAATTAACCCATATGATACTGGAGGGTCTATAGGTTAGACTCAAAACTTGAATATAACCTAGAATAAGGCAGTGGCAAAGCATTTTTGTATTGCTGCCAAAAAAAATGAATGTGTTTGAAGGATCAGAATTGGATTCCAAAGAAATTGGTTTTTATTAGCAATTTAAATGGAACATGATCTAGCAATTCCTATTTATTCTCAAAACGTGTAAGGTGAGCTTCTAATCATCTTTCTCCACAACTGCAGCAGGATAAAAAGTTGCATCTGCCTAAAGCAAAACAAAAGAAAACAATAGGGTAAAGCAACTGTTTCCTATACAGTGGAGAACATGGATTATTTAGTCCAGACCCAGACTTCCCTTATATGTGAATTAGCATGTATCTATAATCTTAAATAAGGAAAAGTAGAATATACCATGAGTCAATCTCTGGTGATTACATGAACCACCCCCATGTACTTTTCTTAGTAATAATGTGGAGGGTATTTTTCCCCTTTCTTTTTTTAGTCTAATCTACTCTCTAGCCCTCTGAAACCAGAGTTTTCAAATAAGTACTGAATTCCCCAATATTAATTTTCTTGTATTGAGATTGTCTTCTTATTCATACTTTTCTGGTATTACAATATCTACAGCTACTAGAAGGATTCATATTCTGATTCTGATGTTCTCAGAAAACAACTTGATTATAAACAATTAAAACTTTAAATTGTTTTTCTAAAAGATGGGGGGAAAGATGGAAAGGATCATCTATACTAAGGCTAGTATATCTTTAGAGATACAACAAACAACTCTTTCTGAGTGCTTAAACAGAATGATTATCACAAGGCAACCAATTTTTACATAATCTCATTCTGATCATTTTTGTTTCCCCAATTTGTACTCTATCCAACTGTCAACTGTTTCCTCCTGGCTTGCTTTTAGCTTACTGGCTGTCTGTTAGTATAAAAAAAATGGGTTATTAACTCTTGCAGTCTAGTAGAATAACAAACTTGTCTCATCACAAGATGTTATATCTTTTTGCATTGCCTCTAAGCCACCTTGAGCTTCCCAAAATGGAAAGGTGGAATATACAATAGGTCAGTGAGTAAGTAGTCACCCTGGTATAATAACTAATATGATTAACTTGTACAAGAGGAATCCAGATTCATATCCATCCTCAGCCATGGAAGGGCAATGGGTGACTTTGGGTCAATTACTTTTCTCAGCCCAAGCTACATCACATTGTTATAGGGGTAAAGAGACGGAAGAAGCATTCTGTATACCAGGGCTTTTCAACCAGTGGTACGGGTACCACCTGTGGTACATTGGCACCTGGCAGGTGGTATGTGACCATCCTAGAAAAGTGGTAGCGGGGAAGGGGAATGAGCTGAACCAGTAGCAGCATGGCACAAGCCTGAGCGAGAGATGGCTGGAGCTGCAGGGCTGCAGGGCTGTCAGGGCTCAGCGGAAGCGCCAGGATCAGTGCCAGGCTCCAGCTGGAGTTTGGTGCTGATCCTGGCACTTCTGCTGTGCCCAGAAGAAGCATCAATCAGCTGGAATGTTGCAGCATCTCCAGGGTCTTGTGATTAACATTCAGATGCTTGGCAACTGATTCATATTTATGACGGTCACAGTGTCCCAGGGTCATGTGAAGTGACCAAAACCTGCTGCAACCACCCAGCAGACGGGGGGAATAAAAACCAAACACCCCTCACCCCACCCCCGCTGCCAATCCTCAACAGAAATGCTCACAGCAATGAAAACCTCGGACAGGAGGAAGAACGTCGCCATGTGGGCAGGCAGGTGTCTTGCTCGGCTGTGGCTTGGGGGGCACTTTTTTCAGTGCCATTGTAACTTTGGACAGTCACTAAGTGAACTGTTGTAAGTCAAGGACTACCTGTACTTCATCACTTTTTTCCTTTTTTTTTTTTTTGGTCATCAAGTTTTTGACACCTTGCTAGGCGACTGGTGGTACTCGGATACTGCCATATCCTAAAAGTGGTACAATGGGTGAAAAGGTTTAAAAGCCCTGCTGTATACTACCTTATGCTTCTGAACAAAAGGCAAGTTATAAATATGAATAAAAATGATACAGACTACATGGATAACTAAGTGGACCAATAGGATCCTTATGAAAACACAATGGTATTACCATTTTTATGTAGATATATTCAAACAATTTTATTCTCATAACAGAATAATGATTGAATATAATACAGTAAATACAACTTTCTGCATGGGATGGTGTAATCAAAAACTTGTTAATAATAGGCATGTTCTCAAATGGAACAGATACATGAATGTCCTTAAGAAAAATATATTGGCCACCAATTTTATGTTACATAGGTACAGGTAATCCTCAACTTACAACCAATCATTTAGTGACCATTTGTAGTTACAACAGTGCTGTATAAAGTGACTTCCAACTGATCTTCACATTTTCAACGACTGCAATGTCCCTACAGTCAAAAGACCAAAATTTGGGCCCTTGGCAACCAGCCTGTATTTACAATGGTTGCAGCGTCATGGGGTTCTGTGATCAGCATTTGCAACTGTCCCAGCTGACTTGTGACAAGCAAAATCAATGAGAGAAACCAGGTTTGCTTAACATCCACAGCAAAAAAAAAGTTGTAAAACTGGGCACAATTCACAAGTGATAGAAGTTCCAGTCCAATTGTAATCATAAATCAAGGACTATATGTAGTTCTAAATCATCTTACTAATAAATATACATGCCCATTTCAGGTGAATAATTTTATATTGAGCACAGAAAGGCGGTAAGAAATAAAATGCCAAAATACGCCAACATTATAAATGGCATGAGATAAATAGCTGTATCATTCCTTTTTTCTCTGTCTATTCACTCTTCTTTCATACATTTATTCTGCAATTGGACCCTCATTTTAGGACTAAATCACCTCAACCTATTGTTCTTTCATAGAAGTCTTCCACTTTTATATGAAATCTACATTCATTCAAAACCCATTCTTCTAGATTCTAGTTTTTCTTTTTCTAAAAACCACCTATACTTCTTAACTAATGTGTTGGAGTTTTACATTTCTTTTGACACATTCAGTTCTCACTTCCAGTATGGGCAGAAGTACTCTTATATACCAATATTTCTGTTTCTTGCGATTACCTTTATTTTCATAACAGACTATGCACTGTATTTCTACCTGCATTTACACATTTTAAAATTACTCTACTCAGTTCCTTTAATTTTAGAAAAAAATATACTAAGATACACAAATTCATATACTTGGTCTAGCTTTTTGACATTTATGTATATCCTGCAATTGCATGCTCCATTTTCCTTATCAAACCCAAGTATTTGTGGTCTTTGATGCACTAATTTTCATTTTTTAAATAATTTTAATAAAAGTTTTAATTACAATAGCAAAAGATAATACAAGCTAAAAAAGAAAAAATAGAAAGAGGGGTTTAAAAAAGTGCAAGAAAACAAAAAAAATAGAAAAAGAAAATATCTTTAAGAAAGTGACTTCTCCATTGTTGCCACCTCAAGTGTAATCAATTTTATTATCTTTTCACCTCCTCTTAATTAGCAAATATAAAATAGTTCATCCCACAACTCAAATCTGAATTATAGGCAAATCTAATGTGTAGTGTCTTCTCCAATCCAGGAGTCAGCAAGAAGTCCAAGGAAAGTCCTAAAATAATATTAAAAAATGCAAAGCTCATCATTCCATATCTCAACTTTAAGAAATCCACATGTAGACTGCATCAAGTGGTCCCAGTACCCCAGTATAAACAAAAGGCTGAAATTTAACATGACAAAGAAGGACAATATCTCCTTTAAAGAGAACAAGCTCACAAAGATTTCTTACATGAGTACAAAGACAATTAGATACTAAGACAATTTGGATCCTCTCAGAGTAAGATATATGAATTGACTGTAGAGACAAAGATTCCAACATGTTAACTGTAAATAAATCCAATTCCCAATATTTTTCTACTTTGGATGTCAGCAAATCCAAAAAGAATATGTCCCATTTTAACCTTGATCAAATAAATTAACTTTGTGTTCCTTTCTATTGTGTAAACAAACTTGCTTTTTTGGCATAAACAAACTTGCTCATTAATCCATCCAAATGTCTTGCCTCAAATGTCTTCAGAACTTTAAAAAGCCTCTTTTGTCAATCTAAAATGAAGAAATTATTCCAATTACTCTCCACAATTGAACATTTTTATTTTCTTCTTAATTTTTACAACCTCATCTAATTATTTTTTGTATGTCTAATAACAAATTTTTATTCATGTTCCTAGATTTTATTGCAAATCCTTTTTTATAAGTGCTTCATCTGGGAACTGACTATTCCTAAGAACAAACAAGACTGATATCAATGATTCAAGGTCCTGATGCAATTCCTCAATAATGTCTCTGAATGCCATTATAAGTTGCTTATCTTGTTAAGTCTTTTGTTATGTCTCCAATATCGAAAATATTTTTCTCCACAAAAATACATTCTTTAGGATTAATTTCCAAGCCTTAATACTCAAAATCAATATTCCAATGTTTATAAAGCCTTAATCTGTTTAGCCAAACCTTGTAAGGATTGGAGGCACTCACCCAGTGTCTCCAGCCTTGTCACTTTGAAGATGTCCAACTTTCTTAAAGCAGCTAATGCAAGTAGTTCTTAACTTACAACAGTTTACCTAGTGACCATTCAGAGTTACAACAGCACTGAAAAAAGTGACTTATGACCGTTTTCACAGTTACAACCTTTGCAGCATCCCCATGATCATTTGATCAAAATTTAGATGCTTGGCAACTGGTTCATACTTATGACCGTTGCAGCGACCCAGGATCATGTGATCACATTTGCAATCTTCTGACAAGCCAAGTCAATGGGGAAGCCAGATTCACTCAGCAACCAGGTTACTAACTTATCAACTGCAGTGATTCACTTTTAACAACTGTGGCAAATGCCCTAAAATGGAGCAAAATTCACTTAACAAATGTTTCACTTAACAACATAAATGTTGGGCTCAGTTGTGGTCGTAAGTTGAGGACTACCTGTAATTAATTTCCAAAAGTGGTTAGCAAAGGAAGTGTGAACTTAGTATCCTTTGGAAGTTCCGATTGCAGCTGGAGCAAGTAATGGCAAAGTCCCTTGGCTTCCAGTTCTTATACCCTCCAGAGACTATTGCCTGGTACTCTTTGGTTTCCTACAAAGTTGGAATTTTTTTTGTTTTATTTTTTTGCCCAGTAATTACTAATTAAAAATCTGAATAAGAAATGGGTACTAACACTATGGATAACTGTGTAAACTTAAGTGTTTAAAAAAGCTTTACCTAAAAGTTACAGAAGAACATAAATGGAAATATATTTGAATTTTGGTTCAGATCTACAATCTGAAAAAGATCAGTAAATAAATCTCTAAACTTCTATCAATCTGCCTAGAAAAATGACAAAAATGGTAGTTGCCTTTTATCCCAAAGAATACTTTCACCTTTGTAACGATCCTGAAGCATTTCAATTTCTTTCTTTAAATTGTGTAATAGGCACTAGAAGAGGAATTGCTTCCGTTATCTGAATCATTAGGCAGAATAATTACAATCTGAAAACCGTCATTTAACTAGGAGAGGAGGTATTCTGAATATTTAAAAAGTATAAAACCAAATAAATTTAATAATTAAAATGTATAAAACCAAGCCACCTAGAGTAGCCCACAGCAAGCTAGGTGGCAAATAAATTTATTGTTGACTGGGATTATGTATAAGATGCCATGGTGTGTGTATAAAAGAACAATTGTATTTGTGCTGTTTTTATTGTTTTGGGTTCTGAACCATCCAGAATTATTTTTAAGATGGTGACCATATACATTTCATATTTATAATAATTTCAGAGGAAATTATTCACTAAACATCTGTGCTTTCAGAATAAATATTTAGAAAACTGAAGCTATTTCTGTTTGATTATGCTGATTATTGTTTATAGTAAAACATCTGATTTGATTAATAACTTCAAAATTCCATTGGGGTTTCTGTAGTTGTTATTATGTAAATACACTTTTTTGTTGCATAGAGAAAATATTTCCAGATGCTTCCCATTAGTTTTAGGAAAGGATTTAGATTGTGTGCTTTGCAGATATTTCCTGCACTTCTACTCTCAGTTTATTAAATGCTGAGAATTATGTGTAAGTTTCCATTCCATATGGAACTGTATCGGTGACCTTTTTATTTCCTGAAATACAACAGATTATATCCAAATTCAAGCAAACAGACTACTGCGCATTTAATCAGGATATCTTACTAATCTTCTCATTCATCTCACTTTGTATGCCCCAGAACTGCTACGATGTGTTTCTCATCCAATTCTCCAATTTGTATGGCCAACCATTTCAGGAATTGATTCTTGGCGGTGGACAATCTTAAAAAAAAAAGAAAAACAATTTGCCATTATAAATAGAAAAGTTAAAATAAATAATAGCTAAAGAGGTTGTCACAATCAATGTTTGTTAACACAACCAGGAGACAGGACCTTCATATACTCAGGCCCAGCACATGACCAAGTATTTAGGGCCTTACAAGAGGCTAATAGGATTGAGGTAATTCTAATCTCTGGAGGCAAATGGTTCCAATTATACACCATTTGATAAATGCTAGTATCTCTTTAACATCTGTTTTTAGCAATTTTTCCTGTATTTTCTTTATATCTAACATAATTATTATTATTATTATTATTATTACTTTAATTTATACCCCGCCCTTCTCCCGAGGGACTCAGGGCGGCTTACAGGTAAATAAAAACAGAGCTATACAATAAATATTTAAAAGCCAAATTAAAATATATATTAATTAACCTGTATTAGAAAAATTATAAAATCCCTTTAAAATCCCTATAAAATCCCCCCCCCTAGGCCAATCCCGCTTGATGGAAAAGCCATGTCTTGAGGGCACGGCGGAAGGAGGGGAGATCCGGAATAATCCGGATCTCTGGGGGGAGTTCGTTCCACAGGGTGGGGGCTCCCACAGAGAAGGCCCTCCCCCTGGGGGTCGCCAGCCGACACTGTTTGGCCGACGGCACCCTGAGGAGGTCCGCTCTGTGGGAGCGTACCGGTCGATGGGAGGCAATCTGCGGCAGAAGACGGTCTCGGAGATACCCAGGTCCGATGCCATGGAGCGCTTTAAACGTGGTAACCAACACCTTGAAGCGCACCCGGAAGGCCACCGGCAGCCAGTGCAGCTCACGCAAAAGCGGTGTTATATGGGAGCGACGAGTCCCTCCCAACACCGCCCGCGCGGCCGCATTCTGGACTAGCTGGAGCCTCCGGATGCTCCTCAAGGGGAGCCCCATGTAGAGAGCATTGCAGTAGTCCATCTAAATCTCCTTGCTGTACTTTCTTGTAAGAATACAACTAAAGCATGTTAAGGTAGTTTGATCTTAAACACTGAATGAGATCAAATATCAAAACACATGTAAGGTATAAATGAATGGATTGAGAAGAAAAAAAAGATAGGGAAAGTAGTGGTTGAGTAAGGTTAATGAGTTTCTCACAAAGAGAAGTGAGGTTTAAAGAGAAGACCTGATGTGGACATGGAAGCGAGGATGATTAACATGAATTGGAATATATGGAGAGGGGTAGTGAAGGAAATTTCATTTCATTTCTTAGTTGCTTGGGTTTACTGTTTTTTGTTTAATCCTTTCATGCACTTGGTATAATATAGCATTATGAATATAGTATACAACTTCACTGCTGAAAATAAAGAATTTTGATTTGTATTTAATATCTTAAGTAAACTGCGACTTCACTTATGTCTAGTATTTTTCATGTTCATTGCATTTTTGAAGAATATTGTATTGGATCAATTTTCTTATAAATAGGTTAAACTGGTTAAAGTGAACCTATCAGTATAAATGAGAACTGACTAGATGAAATCATTTATCATTGAAGCCAGAAATAAGAACTGAGTGGGTGCAGTCCATCGCTTTCTGAAATGGAGATTATTCTGTTTCAGCAGATAGCTATCTATACAACCTTGTCTGGATTTAAAAGCTAAACAAATTTGGGCCTTGTTATTAAGACTTGGATGATAAATCGTTAGAGAATATCAGAACTGCAGACTTAACAAGGAAATTGGAAAAAAAATCCAAAACAAAGCAAAGGCAAAGTATTACATTTTGTTGCCAATAAAATGAAATGGATGTTTTTCTAAAGAACATTGGAGTCACTAATCTTATTACATTCCAAAGAATATTTTTGGTTAAATCTAAAGCTTTATCTTAGCAACCCTGATTGAATCTATTAAGTAAAAGTATTGATCCAAATGACTCAGCTTCTTTAATAGCATATTTAAAGATGTATTAACCCCAAAGCTACAGAGGAGAAAGTGGTTGTATTCATTTTGGACTCACTTAGCTTGCACAATCAACAGTTGCTCTTCCATGGATGAAACACATACTTAAACTTGCTTGATTCTGAAATACTTGTTGAAAATGTTTCACTTTCAGGTCATCACATTAATCCTGCTCTCAGCATGGCTTATCCATGTCAATACTTTAATTTTTCTTCTGGGAGAGGCTGAAATAATAGTAGTTTGAAATCTAATCTTTGTCATTTCTATTTAAATGATTTTGTGTAGCGCTGCTGGAATGGGTTTGAGACCAAATTAAACCAGGTAACAGTAAGCTAAATAGGTGAATAGACTAAGGCAGTTTCCTGTGGGTCTTTTTTAATTAATAATGTATAAGTATATATGACTTTAAGTATAATTA
The DNA here is from genome assembly GCF_001527695.2 of Protobothrops mucrosquamatus. Classification (NCBI taxonomy): domain Eukaryota; kingdom Metazoa; phylum Chordata; class Lepidosauria; order Squamata; family Viperidae; genus Protobothrops; species Protobothrops mucrosquamatus. Next base: position 506 of record NW_015391583.1, on the reverse strand, counting down.
AATTGTAACCTCCAGAGTATTTTATTTGATTCCCTGATTCTCTAGTAGATTACTGGAAAATTAAATTATGTTAGCTTATTAGTTTCCTTTTATCATTCTATCTGCATTAAAATAATCTGAATTGGCATTAATCAGAGCTTTGGCTTTTATCTAACAATGGCCTCATTAGAAATAAAACCAAAGTCATGGGAAGATTAGAAACTGGCATTAGACACATCCAGTGCATTTCCTTTTCAGGCTGATAGACTCTTGCAGTTTGAAAGCTTTCTGCTGATGTATTTTAATTTCATGCATTCTTTCATGCTTCATATTCTCTTAATATTTCATGGCAGTACTCTATTGATTCAGATTGTATTGGTAACTTTCAAGTTGTAATAAATATTCGATCTGACATTCAAGGCAGTCGGTCTTGTCCCTTGGTGGCTTCCTCAACCACTCCTTACTTCTCTCTCTCTCTCTCTCTCTCTCTCTCTCTCTCTCTCTCTCTCTCTCTCTCTCTCTCTCCC